>NW_024500572.1:3798134-4010188 GCF_017590055.1 Onychostruthus taczanowskii
GGGCGGCGGGCAGGGGCCGCGGCTTCTGGGGCGCCTCCGCGCCCGCTGCCGGGAGTGCGGGGCCGGGGCTGTTCCGTGCGGGCGGGCTGGAGCCCCGGGAGCCGCCCCGGCAGCGCCCACCGCGCCCGCTCCCGCGGGGATCTCCCGGAGCCCCCTCCCGTCTGTGCCCGGGGGATGTTCCCCTCCCGCAGCCCCCACCCCGCTCCTTCCCGGGGGATGTCCCCGCTCCCCGCCCGTTCCCACGGGAGCCTCCCGGGGCTGGAGGGATCGGGTGGATTCGAGTCTCTCCGAGCTCCCGCTGCGCCCCCGGTTTGGGGGGTTCAAGTGAGTGTCCCCATGGATGAATTGTTCCCGAGTGGGACCTGCTCAGTACCGGGGGTTCGCGTTCCATCGAGGGCCAGCAGCGCTGATTTACCGAGCCTACAACACGGCCCAGCTACGAAAGGAGCGTCCCTGGGCTCCCCACACCTGCGTTCTTAATCAGTTACCAGAGTTCGCTCTCATTTCAAACCCCTGTGGCGTTGCCGAAGCACGACGACAAACAGCCAAACCCATTTCTTTGTTGTAGCTTCTTACTGTCCTTAATGGATTTTGATGTTTGTCTGATACCCAGTGTCCTTTTGGGCTCAGAGATTTGGGTGAACGTTAGGCTTTAGGGCAATTATTGCCATAGAAAATGCTATAAATGTATTTATCCTTTTAACCAGGCCTATTCTGAGATTCCCAGAATGGTTTGGGTTGGAAGGGATCATAAATCTCATCCCATTCCACCCCCTTCCACTATCCCAGGTTCCTCCAAGCCCCAGCCTGACCTTGGACTCTTCCAGGGATGGGGCAGCCACAATTTCAGTTTATTCACCTCTATAAAAATAATACCTATTAAATTATCATTTCTCCAAGGGTAAGTTGTCCTCTCTTTTCTCCTCAAGATGGTGAATCTGGATGAATTGGTTTTGATCCATGGCCATTTACAGTAGGATTTGGGTTACCTATTCTGAGATTCCCAGAATGGTCTGGGTTGGAAGGGATCATAAATCTTATCCCATTCCACCCCCTTCCACACCTTCCACTATCCCAGGTTCCTCCAAGCCCCAGCCTGACCTTGGACTCTTCCAGGGATGGGGCAGCCACAATTTCAGTTTATTCACCTCTATAAAAATAATACCTATTAAATTATCATTTCTCCAAGGGTAAGTTGTCCTCTCTTTTCTCCTCAAGATGGTGAATCTGGATGAATTGGTTTTGATCCATGGCCATTTACAGTAGGATTTGGGTTTTTTTGACCTGTATGGAGGTTTTTTAGTCTATGTTGTGTTCTCTGGGTGTCCCTGCTCACACTGGGAACAAGGCTACAAGTTACCTTTTGGCAACGCTGTGAACTTCCTCCTTGCCAGAACAATCCTGTTACTCTGCTCGGAGCCCTGAATTGTTACTTGTGAGGGAGACTGAAAAAAGCTGGGAAATATCAACTGATGAGCCTATAAATAGGAGTAATTAAAGTACCCGTCAGCACATCCCCAGTGCTGTGGCTGTGACAGCTGAGACAGAACTGATTTCATCTCTCCTTTGCTCTTGCAAAGGTGATTGAAAAACCCAATCACTGCATGGAAAATTGTATTGATTTATTTCTTTGGGTTTGGTAAAGAGAGAAATGTGCTGGCAGTGTGTGACTTGGGGAGCACAGATCCTGCTGGACCACAATAACAAAAGAGGGATAATTTTGGGAAGGGTGGATTTTCCACCATGGGTTGTTTTTTTTTTTTCTTTTTCCATCAGAAGGTTCCTTGCTTTGCTGATACCCCCTGTCTTTTGATCCCCTTTTATAAACAAACCCCTGCTGTTTCACTGCTTCCTTTCTTACCAACATTTCCACCTTGCTGTCAGCTAATTATGGGCTGGCAGTGGTGTACTGCAAGCCCCTGAGTGGGAATTGCTGCGGGAGGGATGGTGAGGAGCCACTTTGACGAGGGCGTGGGCTTGGGCAACTTCTGGGATTGTATTTACTGCCCTTGGCCGGGGCAGCTCTGCACCTGCTGCCAGGAACATGGGCAGGGAAAAGAGGATAAAAAGCCCAAAATGCATTCCATCCCTATAAAAGGAAGCGTGAGAGCAGGTCCTGGCTTGTGGGGGGGTGTCACTGGTGAGCGCTGGCCCTCGGCTGTCCCCTCCCAGTTTGGAAGGGCTGCAGCAAAGGTTGGGAGCACAGGGGATGGCAGCACTTCAAGGAGGATCCTCCCGGAACCGCTGGCAGGGATCACTGACACCCCCATTCTGCTATTTGGGGTGCCTGACAAATGCAGCTTCCTACTCAAAGCCAAAAATACGGAGCTGAGGGAGCAGGAGGGCGCGGTGCCAGCAGAGCCAGAGTTACATAAAGTGCCAGAAACCCTCCCAGGTGTAGCTTGGCTTTGCTGCACTTGGCTCTTGGCATCTTTGTGTGGATGTGGGAGAGAGATTTTGGGGGTTTGAACCACCTATTGTGTGTTTAACCTCTCCTTTAAATGCTGGTTAAATAGCAGGTTATTTGTAGTTACCTCTGTACATAAATTATTATTTTTCTTTTGCTGCAACAGCTCATGGATAGCTACTTCCTTAAAGTTCAGAGTGGGATACAGAAGATATTCCATTGGTTGAAGTTTATGGAATGTCAGTATAATAAATCTGAAGAAGCAATCCCAATAATTTATCCTTCTTCTTCCTGTTTAGAATTTTTTTGCTATAAACTCCAAAATTTACCAAGGTTTCTCTTGAATCCCGTGCATATTTAAAAAGCTTGCAAACTGTTCAAGTTACTACTGCACATTTTTTGTTTTGTTTGTTTTTTTACTTTTGTTTTTGTTTTCTGCTAATGGAAGTAAAATTTTGGGAGTGGAAATGTGGCAAATATATGATCACCTTCTCCAGGCAACCTGTTGTGGGCTGAAATAAGTTATTTAATGTTCTATTCATGCCAGGTACTGATGCTTGTGCAGTTTCTTTTGTGAGAACTTTCCTTGATCTCTGAATAATCATTAGATAAACATTATTCATTAGTTCATTCCCATTTGCTGTGATAATTTGGAAGTATTTTTGAATAGTTCTTTCCATGTTGTGTGCATAAATTTGATATTTTCTGTGTTGTTCTTCAGTGAAAGATGGGGACTATTCACTAGATTTTCATGGTGCAAGTAGAATATTATTGACTAGGGGAAAAAAAGATTCACAAGAAGATTCACACAGTTTACTTCTGAAATGGATCCTAATTCCCATTTGAATGACTTGCTAGAGATTTGGATTTTCTAGAATCCTAAAACTCCAGAACATTTCTGAAGAGAATGCTCTGGAGAAGGCTTTGGTGGGAATATTGGCAACTTTTGAGTAGAGAAGGAATTGCTGCAACAATTGAAATAATAACCCTAAATTTAGACCTGGCTCTCATATTTTGCTGATTTAGCAATTTAGCCTGAAATGCTGACTGGATCAGGAAGGATCAGGAATGCTGTTCCATTTTTCTGGATATAACACTCCTCTCTCTGTGATGAGCCTGGCTGTGGAGCTTTTTGGATATATTTTGTTGTACTTTGGAAAGACCCAGAGGCGAACAGAGAGGAGCAGGCTGGGTTCTTTCAGCATGCAAGAATGAGGATTTAACTCTGAAAATTAAAGCTGATTTTTAATTGCCAAGTGCAAAGGTGACAGAGCTGAGGTTGGGGTGCTCACACCCAACGGTTCATTCTTAGAATTTGCCTTCTAAAACCCTCACCAAGCCCTTTTGTGCAGAACTCCTTCAGGGCTGCAATAAAAATGGGTGAATTCCAGATAAGAGCAGAGGCAGTGGTGACACCGAGTGGCTCCAAATAAAGTCTCCAAAGTCAATGCCAGAGGTGGGGACACGGAGCTGCTGGCCACAGCCCAGCCCCAGCTCTGCCTGGGCTCTGGGATAGTCATTGAGGGCAGTTTGTGGGTGGTGAGGATCAATAGGAGATTCCTCTGGGGTTGTATTTAAACAGGACAGATCCGACCCCGGCTCCACATCCCTGGGAGGAAGAGCAGTGGGGTGTCCACGCAGGGAGTTCCTTCCTGACCCCCTCAGCTGTGCCCTAAACCATGAGGTTTTGTTCAGTTTTTAACCTTCAAAATGTTGTCAAGTGTCACTTTGGATGTTTTGTTTTATTTTTAGGTATTTTTCCTGTTTGTCTTTCGGTTTCTTTGTGTTCTGTGTTTTGCTGGAGTAAGGAAATACCACTTCTGGTCTGTGTTTATGTTGTGTACCTTTGATATCATTTTAATCCAGGCAGTCAGAGTGGGGATAAGTGTAATTCTTATGTTTACAAAAAGTTGCAGTATATAAAGTTGCAATATGAAACTAATAACGAACTATTAATTTAGGTGCAAAACTCAGTTTGGAAGCTGTCAGATTGCTCTGTGTGAGTTAACTCTGAAAACCTGCTGTTTATTTATTAACTTTCTTTATTTTTAACCTCTTGTAGATGGTTTCATCCAAATATCACTGGGGTGGAGGCAGAAAACCTGCTGTTAACAAGAGGAGTCGATGGCAGCTTCTTGGCACGGCCCAGCAAAAGTAACCCAGGAGACTTCACACTCTCTGTTAGGTGAGTTTGGCTCTTGCCAGTCTTGCCCCAGGTTGGTAATGATCTTAATTTGCTGCTGTCCTGTGGGGAAATAGTGGATGAGCTTCTTGAAAGAGGTGAAAGAATGCTCTGGTCACTTTTTAGCCTTATTCACTTTTCACTCTTCTTTTTTTCCCATTTTCCCTGGAGAGCTTCTCAAATACTTTTACCCGGCTCTAGATTGGAGGGGAGTGAATTCTGATTTTACAGCAGGACAAAAATGCTCAGGGGAAACAGAAATATGTTGATAATAACATTGCTTTTAGCCCTTTGCAAATCCATTTGATAACCAACTGGAAGGAGCAGAGGTGCTGGGAATTAGTGATCCAGCAGGAAATCCAGACTCTCCTTGTACAGGAAAAGTCAGCAAGTTTTTAAGGGCAACTGTGGCTTTTTCAGCTTCCAAAATAGGCCTTCTGTGACAGTCATCCCCTGACACTGTGTGGTAGGGATGGGGAAAAGACAGCAAGAGGAAGTAGATAAAGGAAAAGGGAAAAGTGGGATTGGTGATAAGAGTTGTGCTGCTTGGAGACTTGTGAGATAACAGGCCTTGTGGCACAGGAGGGGATTCCTGCTGGGAGCTGCTCTTCCTCAGTATTCGAGCCTGTGGCACCAGGCAAAGGCAAATGTTTCCTGAGGGAGAGACCTCAGGAGCTGGTGGGAATTCTGGAGAAAGAGCAAACCAGCTCTGCTGGCTCTCCAGATTATTCAGTTCCTCTCACCCTCCACCCTTGTGCTTGTGTGGGGGATTTTGTGTTGGTCTGTGGGATTTCTGGTGGGGCTGCTGAGGCTGCAGGGTTTACGCTGCCTCCAGCACAGAACTGTTCTCCTGTTCTCCCTGGCTGGTGGGCAGAGGAGCAGTAGCTCCATGCTGGAATTGTGAATATGGATCTCTCCACCTCAGGCATCACCAAATATAAAAGTGATTGATTGATTGATCAGCTGACTTGGGAAGGGGTTTTGTGTCCTGTCTTTCAAATCTCAGACGAACTGGAGCTGTCACCCACATCAAGATCCAGAACACAGGTGACTACTATGACCTCTACGGGGGAGAGAAGTTTGCCACGCTGGCTGAGCTGGTGCAGTACTACATGGAACACCATGGGCAGCTCAAGGAAAAGAATGGAGATGTCATAGAGCTGAAATATCCCCTCAACTGTGCTGATCCCACCTCAGAAAGGTCAGAGAAGTGGTGGAACCTCAAATATCCTCGTGCTTCTTAATAAATGCTGTGTTTATCCCTCTTCACACTCAGCCTCCAGCTGGGAAAAGGGTGGCCACAACCTTGGATTTGTTTCAGGGAGGTTCCTTGCAAAATAGATAAATAAATGTGGTTAAAGGTGAAGCAGTCCAAGCCTCAGAACCTGTTCCCTTCAGCATTTTTCCTTGGGTGGGACAGGACTGAAAAAGAGGGCATAATTCCCTTTACTTTTACTGGGAGAATGTGTAATTGGAGAAGTTCTCCTGATGTTGGTGCTGCTGCAAGGAATTCCCAGGGATACTTCTGGGCATAACTTTTTGTGCTTTTCCTAGCAGTGGGTAGAAAGTGAAGGCCATACAAATCCTCAGATTCCTCAAACTCCTGTTTTGAGGAGCGTGGTTAATAAGGAGAATTTGAGACTCTGGATTTGAGGAAATGTCAGGGGTCAGAACTAAACCAGTAGATACCTGTTTATTCCTAGAAGTGAAATTATGAGGAAAAATATTCAAACGAGTTCTCTCACTCCTCAGAATGCCTTAACAGAGGTGGGGAGGATTAATGTTTTTTTGGCCCTATTTTCTGAATAATTGGGATTGCTGGGATTATCCTCTGCAGTTTTTAATGGGATAGAAGGGTGAGGACAAGTTTATCAGGAAAGTCTCATGAAGGAAGTAAAAGAAGAATGAATGCTTTGACTGAGGGGAAGGTTGGAGTGTAACCTGGTGTTTATTTGGATTATTGTGAAGGATCCAAATCAAAGCTTCACTGGAAGCTTGTAGGAAACTCCGTGGAAGTGCTTTGAAGTGTTTCTGTCCTCACTGCTGTGCACCTGGACTAAAAGCTTATTTTATTTATTATTTTTACCAGCTGAGTAAAACAGCCCTAGACCTGGCTGTTGCTGAGTGAACAGAAGGATTAAATTTCATCATAAACACCTTGAGCAAGTGGATTCAGCTGGAATGCTAAGCAGGGTGTCTCCCTCTATGTCACTTCATTTCCAGGTGGTTTCACGGGCATCTCTCTGGGAGAGAAGCTGAGAAACTCTTGACAGAGAAAGGAAAACATGGCAGCTTCCTGGTGAGGGAGAGCCAGAGCCACCCTGGGGACTTTGTCCTTTCTGTGAGGACAGGGGATGACAAAGGAGAGAGCAACGATGGCAAATCCAAAGTGACACACGTCATGATCCACTGCCAGGTAGGAAAAGCAGGGAATCCATGGGCCCAGGAGCTCTGGATGCATTCCCCTTTTCCCTGGGCTTGCTGCAGGTCATCCCTTTGATCAAAATGACTCCTTTGATGGCATCAAAATTCCAATATTTTTTGGCTGACTGGCTCCTGTCAGGGCCTTCTGGCTCAAATCACACTTTGCTGTGCTCAGGGAGTCTCCTGGATGGATTCTATCAAAATAGGAGTGATTGGATAAGTGGAGATCTATCCACAGATGTCTCTCTCCTGTCAGTTCAGGCAGTTACACCTGATAGATGATCAACAGTCTGTGAAAACGAGTGTTCACTCCAAGGAATGCCCTGAAATCTAAATCTTCTGTTTAGCATAAGGTAGTTCTTCACTGAAATATTATTAAATTACAGTTTTGATATTTGATGTATCTCTATGGGTTGCTATTTAAAAAATAATCACGGACTTTTTAAAGAAAACCATGGATTTTTCTTATTCTCTTTTACTTCTATTGTGCCCAAAGGCAGTGCAATAACTAAATTATATAAAACCCCCTAAAATACAGTAACAGAAGTCGTTTGGAGGTAGAAATGACCCACCAGGACTGTAAATGCTGAATTACCAGAATATGTTTGTTTTTTCAAGAAAACCTCTCTGATTTGCAGTTAGCATTTATGCCTTTAAGGAAAATAATTTGGCATTTGCTTCTTTAAAATAGGGATGGTGCCAGGCAGTACCAGCCTTTCAGGACCCAATCATACACTTAATTTTGGAAATCAAATCCCTAATTCCTGGATTCTTATCCTGTAGCTCCAGAGCTGCCTGAAGCCTGGTTCAGAGGGAATCAGCTTTCTAAAAAAGCAGATAAACCGATTTTCAAGATGGTAAAAAAAGGGGATGTCCTGCTTTGTGTCTGTGTTTCTATTTATTAAAGTTCTATCCTTTAGCAGAAGGATTTCATAGAGCCTTCTACACTTAATTTTGGAGGTTATTTCTGATGCAGGGCACAGCCTAGAAGTGCTGTGGCTGTGGTGGTGGGAAGTGCATTTATTTGGAGGAGCATTTGTCTTTTCAGGATCTCAAATATGACGTTGGTGGAGGGGAGAAGTTTGACTCTCTGACAGATCTGGTGGAGCATTACAAGAAGAACCCCATGGTGGAGACTTTGGGCACTGTGTTGCAACTCAAACAGGTGAGAAGGACAGGCCACCCCTGAGCTTTGCCACCTCCAGGGTATTTTTTTTTTTTTTCTGAGGCAAAAAATCAGGAGTTAAGCTTCATGAAATGCATGAAAAAGTCATTTCAATGGGAGCAATTTTTGGTAGGCTTGTGAAGAGATAAATTGTTGTCTCTGATGTGAAGAATTTCCTGATGTCATCCTGGTCTGTAGGAGTTGCAGGGCATGTCCAGAAATGAGACAATTTAATGCATTAAATAATTAAATGAATAATTAAATAAAAACTGTGAGACTTGAAAAGCAACTGTTCACCATCCCCTTCCTCACTGCCCTTTGCTTGAATTCCAAAACTCTGACATCCAAAAAAATGCCTTGATCCTAAAATTCCCATTAAAATATCCTCATCTTAGTGGAGTTGTGTTTGAATTGTGTTTCCATGGTTGTTCTTTGCTGACCCTGTGCTGTTTGGGGTCTGTCCCCCAGCCCCTGAACACCACCCGGATCAACGCTGCCGAGATCGAGAGCCGAGTCAGGGAGCTCAGCAAACTGGCAGAGACCACGGATAAAGTCAAGCAGGGCTTCTGGGAAGAGTTTGAGGTAATTCCTTACATTCCAAGGAATGTTTCCTCCAGTGTTTCCTCCAGTGCTCACTCTCACACTGCCAAAGTCATGTTGGGTTCTGCCTTCCTGCTGTTTCCCCCTCTCTGCCACCTCAGATACCTGGTTTTGGTCCCATCTCCAGGGCTTTGCCAGCTCCACTCTTGTGGCTTGAAATATTTGCCTTTTTTCCTTGATTCTCAGAGTGCTTTTAATCCAGGATATCCTCCTGGATATCCTTCCCACTCTCCTCTCCATCACCTCAGATCCCTGGTTTTGCTCCCATCTTCAGGGAGCTCCACTCTTGTGGCTTGAAATATTTGCCTTTTTTCCTTGATTCTCAGAGTGCTTTTAATCCAGGATATCCTCCTGGATATCCTTCCCACCAAGAGGGAGCCTCCTGTGTTTGTCCCACCAGGACAATCCTTCCAATTCCTTCTGCTGTTTGGGAAGTTGGGAACCATTTTTTTAGGGACACTTCCATTTCTCAGTCCATCCATTGCACTTGTCCTTGGGGCTTTTTGATGCTCATTTTTGGGAATATTAAAGCAATTGGGAAGTGGTAGAAAGCTCTATGATGAAACAATGTGGATTATATACATTTCTTGGACTTCTGGAGGTTTAATTTTGGTTTGTTTTGGTGTTTCATTTCTCTCTGCAGGCAAAGTCTTTCTTCCAGGAAGAGTGTGTAGGGACAGGACAGGGGGAATGACTTCAAACTAGAAGGAGTGTAGATGGGATATTGGAAAGAAATCCTTCTAGAATTTGGAAGAAACTCTTCCCAGAGAAGCTGTGGGTGTCCCATCCCTGGAAGTGTTAAACACCAGATTGGCTGGGGCTTGGAGCAACCTGGAGTAGTGGAATGATTTGGGTTGTGAGGGACCTTAAATCCCATCCTACCCCACCCCCTGCCATGGACAGGGACACCTTCCACTATCCCAGGTTCCTCCAAGCCCCATCCAGCCTGGTCTGGAGCACTCCATGCTGGATATAATGGACTGGTTTATACCTCACACACGTAACCACCAGTGGAGTCTGGAATTCCACCAGCAGATGGCAACAGGAAACTGGGAAGTGCTCAGGGAGCTCCAGACAGGCTGGTTTGAGAAACTTCCTGAATAGTGATGGATTTGCAAGGTGACCATCCTTGGAGAAACCCTCTTTGATCAGAAATATCCATTAGCTAAATGTACTGTCCAGTGTGCTCTGATTATTGCCAGGAGAAGGAAAACTAATCCATGAAAAGTGAAGGAATTAGCACAGAGGTGTGTGAGGGGAATATCAGATGGTGAGGTGATGGCATTGGGAAATGATAAAATGAGGATTAAGTTTTCTCCTTTCTCTTTCCAGAGAGAGGGGACAGTCCTTGATCCAGGGCTGCTGAATAGTCAGAATGGCCAGAATTCCATCTGGAGAGGGAAGGAAGTCAGCAGAGGTCATGTGTGTGGGAAGGGATTGTTGGTTTGGCAAAATACAACTGAGCTATTAATTCACAGTTCTTTCCTGACCTCTGCTGCACGTTGAATAAATTTTTCTTGAAGTGGATTTCTCAGTGTGGCCTTAGAAGCAAAGTGTTTTCCTTACAGAAGGAAAAGTCTAGCAGGAAAAACAAATCAATGAAGAATTTTACCTGTGGGACATTGCACTTCTTTTTCCCCTTTGCTGCTGTCAGTGAGGTCAGCACTAACCCTCATTTTTATGGGAATGAAGCCCTCTCCTAGCAGTTTTAGTGCCCTGTTTTCCATTCCCCTCAGGGAAGCTCCAGCTGTCCTCCATGGTGGCAGGAGAGGGGAGCACACTCCAGGTTGTCCATGGATCCCTGTCTGTGCTGTTCAGGAGCTGCCAGCCCAGATGGTGAATTTAAATTACTTGTCTCCAGGCAGGAATGAACCTCTTGTCCCAGGAACCATCAGACAGGAATGTTGACAGCCCTTGTAGTGTTTTTCCTTCTGAAAAATGGTTATTTCTGAGCTTCGTGCTGAGATGTTGTAGTGAAGTGGAGAATATTCAGATTTATGGTTGTGTTGTTCCAGCTCTGAATGGGCTTGTTGGGAGTCGCTGCTGCTCATGGATTTGTCCTCAGGGATGCTCCAAGCAATGATAATTAACTCTAGGAAGGAAGATGTGGTTTCCACACACATTTAATTGCTCCAATTCTTTAACTTGCTGGGAAAGTTTAGCTCCCAGTCCTTTTGCCTGGAATTCCACAGGCAATGCTTTGGGGGCTCTTTCTTGCCCTTTGCCACAAGCTTGAAACTTTGCATCTCTTCCATTTCTTTTGCTTTCCCTGGCTTTAGGGTCAGCCTAATTATCCAAGGTCGTTAAGTGAGGGAGTATCAGACTGAGACAGGAGTGAGCAAATGTGCCAGTTAAATAACAGCAAGAGGCTGGAGGTGGGAATGATGAGGGGGAACAGCTTCCAAAACCTGAGTGTTCCTTTTAGTGGGGCCAGAAGTGCTTTGGGGATGAAAACTTGGAGCAAAGCACTGGGATCCTGGTGCCTCCAGCTCCAGGGAGCTTTGGGAGTGGGGAGATTTGCCATGAACAGCCTGGCTGTGCAAGTACTGAATTGCTGCTGTCCCTGGGACTTTGTGTTCCAGAAATCCCCACTCCAGCTTGTTCCTTCACTGGGATAATTTATGGGTAACCCATTTGCAGTCACCTAAAGCCCCTCTCCTCCCTTTTCTCTGGGAGAAGGGATTGCTGTGAGCATGGGCCAGTCCATCCTGCTTTTTTTGAGCCTCCTTGTGTGTGCTTTCCCCTCAGACTTTGCAGCAGCAGGAATGCAAACTCCTCTACAGCCGTAAGGAAGGGCAGCGCCAGGAAAACAAGAACAAAAATAGATACAAAAACATTTTACCCTGTAAGTATCGACCCTTCATTGCCATTTATTGTTCCTCTGGTTTATTTGCCTCATTAATACAGGGTTAATTAAATACCACTGGCCTTTGACTTCTCTTTAATGATAATTTCCCCTCTTATCAGGATTATCCTGTGATTTCCAATTCGGGTTCACATATTTGCACTTTGTAGATATTTGCAGTATTGGTTTTTATCTTAATTTAAAAGGCTCATATCCTTCAACTCAACAGTCTGGAATACTTAAATTTAAGAGGATTTCTTTGGGGGACAGAACTGCAACATGCAAATCCCAAGGCTTGGTGTTTGAGGGTCCCTGTGTTCCTGAATTCCCAGGACATGGACATGTTTTGGTCCAGCTGGTCACAGCACTTGTTTGAAGGAAGCAAAGCAGTCAATTTGGAATATTCTGATAACTTATTTACTAAGTTTGATAATTAATTAATAGCTACAGCTGTGGAATGCAAGTTCTTGACATCCATGTGTATTTTTGCAGTTGATCACACCAGAGCACTTGTTTGAAGGAAGCAAAACAGTCAATTTGGAATATTTTGATCACTTAGTAATAAGTTTGATAATTAATTAATAGCTGCTATGTGGTCACAGCTGTGGAATGCAAGTTCTTGACATCCATGTGTATTTTTGCAGTTGATCACACCAGAGTTGTTCTCCACGATGGTGATCCCAATGAACCTGTTTCAGACTATATCAATGCTAATATTATTATGGTGAGTGGATTCCCACCTGCTCTTCCCTAAATCCAAGGGAATCTTGGATTCCCTTGTCACACACAATTTGTTGAATTGCTCGGGTTTTTTTTTCCCCTCTAGCCTGAGTTTGAAACCAAGTGCAACAACTCCAAGCCAAAAAAAAGTTACATTGCTACCCAAGGCTGCCTGCAGAACACGGTGAATGATTTCTGGAGGATGGTGTTCCAGGAGAATTCCCGAGTTATTGTCATGACCACGAAAGAAGTGGAAAGAGGAAAGGTAAAACCAGACTCCAGCTGGCTTTGGGAAAGGCCCTGACATTTGAGTACAAGTAGGAGCTGAACTGACAGGGATAAATTGATTTATGGCAGGAATCTGGTGTGAGGCAGGATTCCTTGGAGCTCTGGAAGGTGCTGAGTGTCCTTTTTATTGGTGCCTGTGGGAATTGGGTATAGATTCCTGTCACATCCCTTTCTTAAGGTTTGCCTGCTGAAATTTTAGCTGCTGGATGTGAATCTCTGTATTTCAAACTTAGGGAAGAAGGCACTGGAAAGGGAGATTGGCCAAGCAGAATTCTGGGTGCTTGAAGGGAAAAATTCCCTCCTCCTGCAGCAGAAGTCTTGGCATTTATTTTACTTCATCAAGCCTGGATGGACCTCCCTAAAAAAGCAGAATTCTGGGATTTGATTATTACAAAACTGAACATAGAGATGTTGCTTCTTAGCTGGGAGCTGCCCTGGCAGGATTTAATGCTCTCAGAGAGGAATTTTCCCTTCAATGGTATATTCCAAAAATCTCCACTTACCTTTGGAGTACAGGAATCTTGTCTTCTCCCCTGGCCTCTGGCAAACCTGGGGATATTTTAATTTGTTTCTGGTTTCTAATGATACAAGGCAGGAAAGAATAGGAATAGTTGAACATTGATATCCTGGCAGCAGCCACACACAGCTTCCTGGGGATTGTAAGGATTTATCTTTGGAATTTTTTGCTTCTGATCTTTTTTCTGTTTCATAAACACTGTCTCTTCTCTCTCCTTTTCTTTCAAAGTTTCTCTGCTTCTTCCACACACTATTATCCACGTTTTTACCTTTTTCCATATCCTCATTATCTGTTTCTGAATAGAAAGCTGTTGCCTTTTTAGGGGAGCATCACTTGTGGAAAAAAATCAAATTAAGAACTGAGGTTTTTCTGTGACTGATGATTGCAGGGGTTCCTTACCCCCAGAAACTTTGTGTCTGTGGATTGAAGACAAATACAGAAAATTTTACAGGATTCTCTCCCTAATTAAGGTGACAAAGCTGCCAGTGGTGCTGTTTGTTGGAGCCATTAGACTTTGTCTTGTGTATTGCTTTTAGTCTTTGACTTTGTCCTGTGGATCTTTTTTTTAGTCTTTGTAAAGTTCTGCCACTTCATCACCCTGATAAAGGGACAGGATTTGTGTTTCCTTCCTGAGAATTCACTGAAGGAGGGAGAAGCTCCCCCTTCCCAGTGATAATCTTTGTTTTGGAAGAGGAGAAATAAATTATGGAGTTGTTTTGGCAGAGTTGATTTGAATACACCTTTCTTCCTTCAAGTTATTTATTATTTTTTTAAGAACCTCCTGAATGGCCTCTGCTCTTCTGCAGTTTCTCCATTTTTCTTCCCAAAGTTTGCTCAGCCTTTTTGCTGGAGAAAACTCTTTAATTCATCACTGCTGCATTGCTTCTTCTTTCTGTACCCTTGATTGTTTTGTGATGCCTATTTCACTTCTTACAGAATTGCAAATACTGTCCTGATATCAAATCAAAGCTTTTTTATCTCAGGCCAAGCTGTTTGCAGGAGGAGAGAACCCTTTGCAGCAGAGCTGCCTCCATAGCCTGAGGAAGGGAGGAACTGTGGAACATCCCAGCCCTGCATCAAGTCCTGGATGTGCTTTAAAGTGCAGCAGCAGCAAATCCTTAGAAATTAAAGGAGTTTTGGGGTTTTGGAGGCAGTTCAGCAACCCTTCCAGCAGAGTAAAGCCTATTTTAATGTCATGTTGCTGTTCAGACTTGCTCTACCAACTGCTCAGAGCTCTGCATTGAAAACTGCAAGTTATTTCTGTTGGCACCCCCCAAAATCAGTGTATTTGCTTCAGTTTCAGAGTATTTGATTCAGTTTCTCCCCTTGTGACAGGGAAAGAAGGGCAAAAATAGCAGAGAAGCATCTTGTTGCCTACGTGGGCATGTGTTCAGCCATCTTCCTCTGCCTTGGGCTGGCAGAAGGAGCTTCCCTGTGTCATGTTTTTTCCTGAATTTCAGAATAACTGTAAATAGACCTATTGCTCTGTAGGACCTGGTATTTGGTCTAGAAGCTGCTCCTA
This sequence comes from Onychostruthus taczanowskii, assembly GCF_017590055.1. Lineage (NCBI taxonomy): Eukaryota > Metazoa > Chordata > Aves > Passeriformes > Passeridae > Onychostruthus > Onychostruthus taczanowskii. The sequence continues at coordinate 3,812,805 of NW_024500572.1, forward strand.
CAGTAATTTCTTCTAGAAGCTGCTCCTACAGTAATTTCTGCTGTGATGCTGCATTCCCAGGAGTTGCTCATTCCTGACCTCTCACAGGAGCCAAATCCAAGTGCTGATAGGTGAATCTATTCCTCAGTGATGGAATTTATCCCTGGGCAAAGATAATCTTGATCTTGAGCAGCAGCAGCAGCACACCAAAAACTCTGCATTTTAGGAGCTACAGACCATGAACAGCTTCCTTTGCAGGAGCCTGAACCCTCTTTGGTGATGGAACCAGAGCTGTGTCAGCCCTTCCTGCTGCAAGCCATGGAAGTGAAAATATCCAAGTTTTATTTCCACTGGGAATGATTTATACCTTTGACCTTTACTTCTTTTGCAGCCTGTAGGGTTTGGGCTGTGGGACTGAATTCTGATGGAATTCTGTATTTTGAGACCTATGACTGGGGTACAAAAAGCAGAATTTTAATCTCCAAGTTTTGAAAATACCCAGGCACAAAATATTCCAAAATGTGCTAAGAGGAGAGGTGTTCTGTACCTGTCTGAAATTATCCAATGGTTGTTATGGAGAGGAGAACCTTCCCATTAAAATGATCTTTACCTCATCAGCTGGTTGTCCTCTGTGGACTCTGAAATAAAAGCTTCAGGGTTTAGTTAACCAGTTTGCAAACCAGCCTTTTTTTCCAGCCTGATTTTTCCTTTTCTTTTTGTTGGTTTTTTTTGTATATAATTTGAAATCTTGCAGAGTAAGTGTGTCAAGTACTGGCCAGATGAATATTCCCTGAAGGAGTACGGAGTGATGCGTGTCCGGAACGTGAAGGAGAGTGCAGCACACGATTACACCCTGAGAGAGCTGAAACTTTCCAAGGTTGGCCAGGTGAGTACAAGAGGAACTCTGTCCTTTTAGCTCAGCTTGTGGAACACCAAAGGAAAAATGTTAGGATTAGCCCATTTCTCTGGAATCAATAAAAGCACTCGGAGATGAGTAAATGGAGCTCTGCCTTTCTTTGAAGCTCCACGTTCAGTTCCATCCATCTTTCTCTTTGCCCTTGGGATAATTGAAGATTCTCCTACCTAAGCAGCTTTTGGCAGGAGAGGAACTGCTGCAGGGCTTGCAGGGAATCAGGAGGAGGGATAATGCTTTTAATTGAGGACACTTCAATCCAGCCAGCCATTTGCTCTCTCGTGGAAATGGTTGCATTGAAAGGAAAAGTTGTGTGTGGGTTTGGGGTGTGGAAAATTCACTTAAGGGAAGGGATAAAAAAGGTGAGAAAGCAGTGTGGAAATGGCACTTCCTGTTAAGGAACAGTTTGGCTCAGGGAGGAGAAGCAAACCAAGGGAATTGGGGATAGATTCCTGTCACAGCAAACCTCCCTTTCTTAAGGTTTGCCTGCTGAAATTTTAGCTGCTGGATGTGAATCTCTGTATTTCAAACTTAGGGAAGGAGGCACTGGAAAGGGAGATGTGGCCAAGCAGAATTCTGGGTGCTTGAAGGGAAAAATTCCCTCCTCCTGCAGCAGAAGTCTTGGCATTTATTTTACTTCATCAAGCCTGGATGGACCTCCCTAAAAAAGCAGAATTATGGGAATTGATTACAAAACTGAACATAGAGATGTTGCTTCTTAGCTGGGAGCTGCCCTGGCAGGATTTAATGCTCTCAGAGAGGAATTTTCCCTTCAATGGTATATTCCAAAAATCTCCACTTACCTTTGGAGTACAGGAATCTTGTCTTCTCCCCTGGCCTCTGGGATATTTTACTTTGTGGGATTTAGTGACCGATGTGCCAGGCCAGGGAGAGCCCTGACTTGTTCCCTCCTTTGGGATTTGTGGAGCTGTGGGTGCTGTGCTCAGGTTGGATTTGGGGGGCTCAGCTGCGCCCCGTGAGGAGCTGGGTTTTGAGCAGCAGGGTTTGTGTCCCTGGTGCTGCAGGGGAACACAGAGAGGACGGTGTGGCAGTACCACTTCAGGACCTGGCCCGACCACGGCGTCCCCAGCGACCCCGGAGGCGTCCTGGATTTCCTGGAGGAGGTGCACCACAAGCAGGAGAGCATCCCTGATGCAGGACCTGTCGTGGTCCACTGCAGGTGAGGCTCCTGACACTCCTCCCGTTGGCCCAGGGAGCTGAGACCTTTAAAAAGAACAACTTTCCCTGGAAATTGCTGAGAATTCCTTGTTTTCTGTCTGTACAATGTCACATTCTGGGTGGGTGGCACAGAGAAGGGATTTCAGGGTGTGAACCTTTGGATAAATGACAATTTCTGCTGTTGGCTGAGAAGATGGGACCTGGCTGGAGCATTCCAAGTGCAGGATCATGGGAATTCTGGCATCTCATGCCACCTGTGAGGGCTCTGTCCTTTTTGGATGTTCTCAGCTTGTAAATGAGATTCTTTTTAGGCAAGGAAATGTTAGATCTGACCTTACAGGTTTTTTCTGATTCAGGGGTGTTTATAAACACTGAGGGACAGAAGTGCTGATTTCTGTGCCTTCCCTGAGGTCTCTGGTTTGACTCTGGCCGGAATTTGGAAGCCCCTGGCTATAATTTTGAAACCTCCTGTCTTCTAACGCCAGAATTCCTTTGCCTGGGATTTTGCTGTGCATTCAGAAAGACCAAAACAATGAAATTCCCTTTTTTTCCCCCTTCTTCCAGTGCTGGGATTGGGCGAACAGGAACTTTCATTGTCATTGACATCCTCATTGACATCATCCGAGAGAAAGGTACCTTTAACCCTTTGATTCCCCTGCCTGCTCATGGATCCCCCCCAGGAATGCTGCTGGAGGATTCAGGTGAGCTCCACCCTCACCGTGGCTCTTTTCCTGCTCTTCCCAATGCCGTGGATGTCCCCAGGGGTGGACTGTGACATCGATGTCCCCAAGACCATCCAGATGGTGAGGTCCCAGCGCTCAGGGATGGTGCAGACAGAGGCCCAGTACAGGTTCATTTACATGGCAGTGCAGCACTACATCGAGACCCTCCAGCGCAGGATCGAGGAGGAGCAGGTGGGTCCATCCCAAATATCCAACAGGAACGGGGCAGGATTCCAGCAGGGAGCAGCAGGGATTTTTGTGGGGATTTTGTTGTGGGAAGGCTGGGTCTGAAGGTGTGAACTGTTTCCTGGATTTCGGTTCATTGTGCTTAAGAATTAAATAAATTGTCAGGTGGAATCCTCTCCTTAAATTATCAGGTGAAATCTTCTTAAAACATTGTGTAGAATCCTCTCCCTAAAGTGTTAAGTGGAATCCTCTCCTTAAATTATCAGGTGGAATCCTCTCCTTAAATTATCAATTGGAATCCTCTCCTTACATTATTGAGTGCAATCCTATCCTTAAATTACTGAGTGGAATTTTCTCTTTAAAATATTAGGTGGAATTCTCTCCTTAATTTAGGTGGAATTCTCTCCTACCCTCCCTGTCCCCAGGTCTTAAATTTCCTTCCTGTTATCAAATTTCCTGTGGAGGAAGAATAAAAGATAAGGGTCTGTTAATTAAAGCAGAACCTCCTGCTCTTTGTGTTTTAAAGAGATTTCAGAACTTGTTCCCTGCATTCCTCAAAGGGGAAAATCAAATGCTGATCACTCCAATTCCAATTTTGGGAGTTTATTGCTAGGAAATCAGTTTCTTGGAGTGGAAAATGAAAGGGCGAGGGTGGTGTCCAACAAAAAGCACTTCCAGGAGTGTGGAAGGATCAGAAATATTTGGGAATAAGTGGTGACAGCCACAAAGACCTTCCCCTGCCCCTTCCTGTTCAGGGAATTCCTTGCACTCCTGTTCTGGTGGGTTTTACAGCAGTTTCCTGGTTTTCTGATAAAGAGCTGATGTTTTCTCCCTGTCCCTGCTGCTCCCTGCCCTGACCTCAGAGCAGCTGGGATTTGTACCTTTTACTTTCTATGCTAATTAGTCCATGTTTTTACTCTTTTTAGTCTCTTTTTCCCTGCTGGGCACTTTCCAACACTTACTGAGTTAGTTCCTCTTTATCAGCTGGTTCCTACAATATGTCCTTGTGGTCCATCCCACAAATCCTGCCTTCCATGTGTCCACCAATCCATCTTTGTCTGCCAGACTTTGTTCAATGAAGCAAATCCAGGTTTGCTCAACAAAGCGTTTCCCAAGCTGTGTTCCCACAAACTGCTCAGGACAGCTTTGTCATAAATCCTGGCTAAGAGTGATTTAAAAATCACCAGAATGAGTTTCAGGAGACCATCCTGGAAAAGCTTCAATCCCAGGAATGTTCTTAATGGGAATTCAGGAGCCAGAACTCCCCGGAGGTTCCGCCAGTCTCTGCTGTGAGATTGGGTCATCCCTCAGAACTTGTTGCAGCATTATAAAACCCCAAATAAACCCACAACCCCATTCCCAAACCCCAAATTCTCTGCAAAACTTCAATTTCTACCTTGTAGGTTTCAGTGTTTGCAGGCATTGTGAATGCCTGCAAAAAGGAAAAATCCATCTCCTGTTTCTTTCCTGGTGTAGTTCCCTGGCAGGATCTGGAGCTGGGTGCCAGCACAATTGGCTGCAGCCTGGAGCATATGTGCAGAATCCAAATAACAGCTTGGCTGCTTTTTATATCAAACCTAATGGGCTCAGATATTATTTTATTAGAGCTCCTGCAAACAACGGTGTCGCTCCCTTGGCCCCAGCTCCGAGCTGGAAATAAGGTCAGTGGGAAGCCCACTGGCTGCTCAAGAATGAAATGGGGAGTTTTCTGCCAAGGACATGAGGATTGAGTGCATTCAGAGGGTTGCTGTGTTCTGCTGGAGATGGTGGCATGGGGGAAAATGGGGATTTTCTTGTTTTGTCTCACCAAGAGCTGGAGCCAAGCTTTAGGTGTGCTCAGGGATGCACTCACTGCAGGACTGAGCTCTCTCCTCACAGACAAACCTAAAAACACCCACGGGTGGAATTGCTGCACTGCCTCAATGATTGGTTGCTGGGATTAACCCCAAACCTGGCTTTTTGTTGTGTGTTTTGCTTCACAGAAGAGCAAGAGGAAAGGTCACGAGTACACAAACATTAAATATTCGTTATCGGACCAGACGAGCGGGGATCAGAGCCCTCTCCCCCCCTGCACCCCAACCCCAACGTGTCCAGAGTAAGTCCAGTCCTGCCCTCAGCTTTTGAGCTGTTCTGTCTCATCTTCAGAGACCTCAAACGAGGCTGAGTTACCCCAGAACCTGCCCTGCTGTGCTGGGCTTTCCTCTGAAAATAAGTAAAACTAATTGTCCCTGAATTATGTGGTGTGTATTATAGGATTTTTTTTTTTTTTTTGGTCTCAAATGAGATTGGTGGGACTCTAAATCCTGGTTTCATTTCAGAATGAGAGAAGATAGTGCTAGAGTATATGAAAATGTGGGGCTGATGCAGCAGCAGAAGAGTTTCAGATGAGAAGATGTTCAGAGCCTTCCAGGCCAAGGCAGGTGTGTATGGCCAGAGGAGGGGCTGTGTTCAGCCTGGCTTGGGAGAAAATGCACCCAGGAATGCCCAAAATGCTTGGAATTTTTCTCCTTAGGGTGCCTGAGTTCCAAAAGCTAATTTAAATTTAATTTTAATGACCTTCATACACAATCTCACCTTTTACTGCCAAAGCACCCACACAGTTTCTAAGCCAGGGTTGAGACTTTGGGTTGAGTTTAAGCTTTATTGAGTCAAAACTGAGCACTTCTGTACAATGCCTGAATAAGAAACAACTGCTGGGTTTTTTCCTCAATAATTCTTCATTTTTTTTTCCTTTCCCAGACATGAAAATGGTTGTTAAAAAGGTCAAGAAAGAGATGGAAGAAGCTTCACGTGAGCAGTGAACTCTGAGGGCTTGGTACCTTTTTATTTACGGTTTTAATCCTTCAGTAGGCAAAACTTCAGAGCATCTAAAGATTGTTTTTATCTCTTCTCTCCAATTTCCAATTGCTCGTTTTCCAAATAAAAGGAAATCCTTTCTACAAGGTAGACAATTACTTTGTAGAGTCAGTTTTGAATCCTGCAAACTGTTGGACTGTCATCCATTTGTTTTTTTAAATAGTATTTTGGTTTCACAGTATGGCTGTTAGTGGGTTTTTTTTTTTTCCTTATTTGAGCAGTTGTGGGGGTTTTTGGGGGGCACTTGGGTGGGGGGTGGGTGGTGGGAGAGCAATGCCACGGATAAATCCGTGACATGAAATGTAAAATACTGATGGGAACAATGTGGATTGTTGGAAAACAGTGGATCACCAGCGTGGATAGAACCAAGTGCATGATCAAATTAGTCCTGATACATTTCAAACTCAGACTGAGCTTCCTGGGGTGAGCAGTTCTTGAGATGAAGGTGCTTTTTTTGTGATAATTGGTGGCTTTGATTCCAATTTTGCTGTGAGGCTGGATGGGCTATTTTGGAGGAATTTATGCAAAGTTGCTTTTACATCAAACAAAGTTTCTTTTCCGTGATCTGTGCCCAGAATAGAAATTCCTTGTGTCCTTCAGGAGACTCAGTGACCTGGGGGTGGTTTGTGAGGACACTCTGTGGTGACTTTGTGCTCCATTAAATGAGACTGAACCGGTAGAATTCAGGTATTAATTAAGAAGTTGCAGGATGTTAAACCCAGTGAAACCAGTAACCCAGTGCTGGTGTCAGGGAACCCTCCTGCCCCTGTGCTGGGGATGTGGAAGCTGTGGAGGAGCCTCCTGGATGTTTAGGGAAGCAGGGATCCCAGGATTCCTGGTGGGACCCGAGCAGCGAGGCCACACTGGGGGCACTGTCCCACCCCAAGTGCCTTTGGGAGCTGCCTGGACCTTCCTGTCCCAACGCCATGGAAAACCACCTGGAACCATTGTCAGGGAGACAAAGCCTCTTCCAGAGACTCCCCAAGGAAGATCTGGTGAGCTTCCATGTAACTCCTTCCCCTGGCTCTGTCCTGGACCAGCAGCTCCCCTTGGAGCCATGGATGGCAGGAGCAGACCCAAGGAGTGGGGCCTGGTGTCTCCCCAGCACCTTGTCCCTGGTTTTGGGGACATTCTGGGACTTCAGTGGTGTTGAGGAGTGATTCCCATCCTCACACAGGATGCCTGAGCTCCCTGTGTCTCTGGAATGGGGTTATTTGCCTTCCTGGTGGAATTGTGCTGGAGCCTGGAATGTAATTCACGCAGCTTTGTGAGAGGTGAAGTGGGAGATGCCATCACCTGGTCCTCAGTGCTTTGCAAATTCCAATATTTGAGCAGTTTGTTTGGACTGAATGGAGGTGCTTCATTAATATTAAGCAGAGTTTTGTTCCTTGGCCTCTTGTCCTTTTTGTCTTTCGGGGCTTTGGGGCTTGATTTTTTGGAACTCTTGTCACCAGCACACCATAAATGTGTTTGACTGTCACAGCCTTATGCTCTAGCCCTGAATCCTTGTGCCCTTCCTAGACTGGAATAGATGATGAGGAGAGAGAAATGGGGTGATTTGGTAGTGAGATTGCTGTTCTCCATCTCCTGCCAGCCTGTCCCTGTTCCCAGCTCCCTCCTGCTGAACAGGGATCACTTGGAAGTGTTGACATTTGCATGGAGTAATTAAATATTTGCCTCAAACTCTGTGCAGAGTCAAATTCTGCGCTTCAGAGGTCGGAGCGAGGTGGGGACACACCCAGGTGGGGTTTGGAGCCGCTCTGCTCCAAACTGGCAAGTCAGGGGGGAAAAGTCAGGAGAAAGGAGGGAAGGATCCTGAGGGAATCTCAAATCTCTGCACTCAGTTCATGTGAAGTGTCTTAAAAGCTGGACCTGTGCAAGCAGCAGTCAGCACAACGTGGCCTCCTGGCCTCACTCAGAGCCTGCCTCTGGAGGCTTTTATTTGGAATTGTTCTCCTTGGGAGCAGGGAGCTCTTGCTGCAGAATGTGTGGGAATCCTGGGGAGCACATGGTGGGGGAATGTCAGTGAGGGGAGAGCAGGATCTGAAAGATTGTGACTAAGGGAATAAATTCTCCTTTCTGAACCTCTGTTGGGTGCTGGTGGTGCCCCTGCACCCTAAAATCTGTCACCAGAGGCAGGGAGGGTTCTTAAAGCATCTCCTGCATTAATTCCAGCAAATGACTTTGGGGTTCTGGCAGATGAAGCAACAAAGAGAAACATCCTTTGGTTCAGGGGAGATCAGTGCGTGGGATTCAGGGATTCCCAGGTTTGGGGAATTCAGTTGGAAGCAGTGCTGGCTGAGCTTGTTCTGGAGCAGGGATGGAAGAGGGATCCCAGGGTTCTCTTGGAGAAGCCTTTGTCCCACGAGGGAAATTTACCCCAACTCCCAAGGCACAATGATTGATGCCAGTGTGAATTTGCTGCAGACTTCATTTACTGAATGTTTTAGAGAAATACACCTTAATTTCAGCTAATTCCTGTTAGGCCTGATTGGTTCTATTAATCCTGACCAAACTTTCCTTTTTTCCTCCTAAAAGATGTGTTTGAGACACGATTAACCAGGACACAGCTAACAAAGGTATCCAACCTGTTCCTTTTTTTTTTGTTGTAGGGCTGAGGAAATTTGCAGCTGGGACTAAGATGTGTTGTCAGGCTTAGATTTTCTAGCCATAACTCCATTATTTCAAATTAATTGTTCATTTCTCCCTTTTCAATAGTGAAAGGTAATGAATAATTTCAAGCCTGTTTATTTATGACATTACTGTGATTTTTTTTTTATTGCAGTACTAAAGACTAATGAAAAAGGATCTTATTAGGTGGAATAGGCCTTGCATTTTTTTTTTTTGTCCTGCAATGTATGAAGTATTGTACCAGAGTATTAAATGAAATGTAATATTTTATTGCAAAATTTCTATCCTTTAGAAGGAATACATTTAGGATGTCATCAATTTGATGTGAATCATGTAAATGTTGAGAAATGAGCTGTTTATTCTACATCTGGTGTTTCAAAAAGATTTCACCTCTTGCCTTTTGCCCACAGTCTGTAGCCCATTTACAGTTGTCAAAATGTGACATTAAATAATAGTTCCTGTATAGAAATAGTGGTGGTTGTCCATTGTTTTCTGGGCTGGTATTTATGGGATTTAATTCAGTTGCAGTGGGTTTGGTTTGGTTTTTTTTTTTTTTTTTAATTGCTGCCAAGCTGTGTTATCAGGAATAAACCATATCTGTAAACAGCAGAAATTCCATTAAAAAAAAAAAAAAGGGAAAAAAAGAAATTCAAAATAGAAAAAAAAAAAAAGTAAAGAAATAAAAATCATTTTCTTACCATGATTTGTCAGTCCCTGTGTTCTCCACATGCAGGCACCAAGGATGGGATATTGGGAAGAAATTCTTCCCTGGGAGGGTGGGGTTAGAATTCCCAGAGCAGCTGTGGCTGCCCCATCCCTGGAAGAGTCCGAGGCCAGGTTGGACAGGGCTTGGAGCACCCTGGGATGGTGGCAGGGGCTGGAGCTGGATGATCCTTAGGCTCCCTTCCAACCCAAACCATTCCAGGATTCTGTGATTCCGTGCTCAGAGCTGGATGGGGCTTGGCCTCTCCTCTTGCTCTTTGTGTAGGATCAGCTGGAATTGGGAAGGAAGGAAGGACAATCCTGTTCTTTCTCTCTCCACATCCCATTCAGCCACAGCCAGCTCTCCTGGGATGAGGGAGAGGAGCTGTTGCTCCCACTCCTGCTGCTCCTTCCTTCCATCTTCCACCTCTTGCTCCGTTTGTTTTTGGGGCTCTGTTGTTTCCGAGGTTTTCTCCTGCCAGCCCCATGCAGGGACTCCAAGGAGGAGTTGGTGCTTGCAGCAGGAGCTGGATTCTGTCCCAGGCTCCTCTGCCAGCTGCTCCTGCCACACTTCCAGAGCTCTCAGCATTCCTGGTCCCTCACACCTGGAGCCAGACACTTCCCAAAGTGTCCCTTCCCCAAGGCCAGAGCAGAGGAGCAAATGCCTGCCCTGAGGTTTTCCATATCTTACCTCCATCAGGACTGGTTTTTACTTCTCAAATCCATTTGGAATGTTCCCACCAGGGATGTTCTTGCTGTTGTTGATCCCAGAAGTCAGCCTGCACGAAGGAGTTTGAATTCCAGGGAGATCCCACCGAGTGTTGCCTCTCCCTTGATCCCGCATTCGGGGCTGAGCGTTAAAAACAGAACAGAAACTTTCCAGGGAATAAATCAGCTCAGCCTGAGCAGTGCTGGTTGAACAGCAGCAGAATCTGGAGTAAAACAAGCTTTAATCTCGTGGCAAAGGCACATCCCAGGGATAATCCAGTGGAATGGCAGGAAGGAGTCAGAGCCCTGCGATCCAAAGGAGGCCGGGAGCTCTGTGGAGCAGCAGCTTGGCTCTAAGGCGATTATCCCACAGGGGAAGATGGATTGATTTGTTTTTATGAACACATCCAACAGTTTGCATCCATCTCTGGGAGTTTTATAATCCCTGCCAGGGCTGGGGAGGGAGGGAGAGAGGGAAAAAGGGAAGGAGAGGAGGGAGGGTCTGTTCCAGTCTGAGAACTTTGACGAAGATTGAAAGTGATGGTGCTGGGGTGACACTTGGTGTCTCCTGGCTTTGACTCCTGCTTTGTGGTGACACTTCCAGCCCCTCCTGCTTTGTGGTGACACTTCCAGCCCTTCCTGCTTTGTGGTGACACTTCCAGCCCCTCCTGCTGCTCCCAGCTCTCTGTATCTCCCACGTAGGTGAGTATAAATTCATTTATTCTCTCGGCGTTCTCGGTGTTTGTACAAACTGAGGTGATCAGATACTGCTCAAGGACAAGTTTCTTATCTCCCTAAACCCTTGAAACTTTGGCTGACTTTTCTCCAGGATGAATTCTTGCTCACTTTGGGGTGGGGGAATTCTGAGTCATGCAGCTGCTGTCCCGATAGGGGCAGGAAAAGGGAAGGTGTCCTTCAATCCACATCTTTGCTGTGACCTAAGGAATTATTTTTCCAGCCCAACTCTCTTGGCAGAGCTGGTGCAAACCAGGTTCTGTTTGCAGGGTGGCAATTCCTGTTTCATGTCCCTGGTGGTGCCTTTGGAGCCTTCCCATGCTCACTTTTTCTCAGGATCACCCTGGAGCTCACCCAGCACGTGGCTCTTGTGCCTCAACTCCTGGAAATCTTCCTTTGCCTTGAACAGGGGCCTGAGGCTCAGCTGTGTCTCTATTTTTTCTTTTTGGTAAATCTTGGGAAGGATACCTTCAAAGGATCCTTAATATGCTGCTCTCTTCCAGTTTTCCCCACGGAGCCAGGCAGCAGAACAATTCCAAGATCAAAACGTTTGATTTGAAAAATCCCAGCTCTCCCAAGGAATGCCTCAAGTGTTGGGAGGACTGTGACATTTTTAGCACATCTCATCTTGACAGCTCCCTGCTTTTCCTGGCTCTGTGCAGGTTTGCTCCTGATGGAGGAACAATCGTTGGATTTTTGGTGCTTTTCTGAGTCTCCTTATCTGTGTCATTGGGAATGGGAGGGGGAGGAACTCCCTCGTCTCTCTTGTGCTGGGAATCAGCCTGGGAAGTGCTGATTCCTTTTGCTCTCTTTATTGAACAGTGTTATGTCTGAGCTGGAGTTTAAGATTGTTTTCCTGGCTGGAATTCTTAATTTGATGGCAATCCCGTGGATATTTCCTGCAGTGGATGACAGCTGAGGGTTGCAAAGTGCTGCATGAAAACCAGGAGATAGAAATACAGAAGAGTGGTGGCTTTTCCAAACTCCTTGGTCCCACTGATCTTTGTGCATTTGATATTTTCTATTTGTGGAGTGGCTGGTGGGGTGGGTATGGGATGTGCTCCCGTCCTTCAGGCACCTGCCCATCACAAATTTGGGGTATTGCACCTTGGTTCCCATCCCTCAGGGCTGCTGAGCTGAGGAAAGGCAGCACTTGGAGCATCCCTGCTGGATCTCTGCCATTCCCAGTGTCCTGCCCTCACCTCAGCCTTCCCAGCCCTGTGCTCTGCTGCTGCCCCTGGTAAAGAGCTTGGACTAAACACTGCCTGGAATCAATCCCTAAGGATTCTCCCACGAGGATCTGCTGGAAGTTAACCTTATTGATCCCCAGCAGCTCATAATTGTCCAAATCAGCACTGACTGCAGGAATTCCTGCTGTCTTTGGTCCATTTCCCAGGCCAGGATCCACCCAGGAATGTCAGGCTGGGGAACTGCTCCTGGAATTCAGCTGAGTCCATCAAAGGGCCTTGAGTGGTGACTTCCATGGCAGGGATGATACTTCAGAGAGAATTCCAGGCTGGTTTGGTTTGGGAAGGGACCTTACAGCTCATCCTGTTCCAGCCCTGCCACTTCCACCATCCCAGGGTGCTCCAAGCCCCGTCCAACCTGGCCTTGGGCACTTCCAGGCATCCAGGGGCAGCCACAGCTTCTCTGGGGATCCTGAGCCCAGGGGTTTCTCACCATCCTCACAGGGTGGGATATTCCCAATATCCCATCTAAACCCTCTCTCTTTACCCCAGTGGGCACCATAAGAACCTGAGTGAGACATCCAGATGCTGGATTGACAAATCCACCCCCCTGGAAGCTCCAATTTTGGAACAAAGGGGATTATTTTGGGCTCTGGTGTTACCAACCCCAAGCATCACCCACAGACTCCAGGGGAGCTCCTGGCAGCATTTCCCAAACCATTCCAAAGCCAGGATTCCATTCCTTTGCAACCCAGCCTCGCTCTTACAGGCCTGGGTGTTAATTAGTTCTGCTTTAAATGTGCAAAAAATTGCTGTGAGTTCGTGTTCTCCACCTCTGTGTGCCCTGCCTGCCTTCCTCGTGGCTGGAGGTTGTATTCTCCCGGCCTTTTCCTGGGATTTAGCAGCTCTGCACACTCCCAGAGCTCTTCAGGCCGGGGCTGATCCCTGCTGGAGCTGTTTTATCTCTATTAATAGTGATTTCCTCACGGAGGATTTTTCTGCTTCCGTGCACTTAGGGAAGGTTGCTCTCAGATTCTCTCCCTCTCTCTGCCGATAAATGGTGTGTCAGCTCCAGGATAAACAGGCAGGATGGGGGAAAGGCGTTGCCATGGCAACGCAGGGATTTCGGTGATTGGTCTCCATGGCGATTGTTGCTAAATTCTGAGAGGTTTTAAAAACGCTTTTTTTTTGTTGGGTTTTTGGGGGTTTTTTTGGAACAGAAGGGGTGCGCTGCTGCTGGGAGCACACGCGGGGGTGTGGCCGCACACGTGCTGGCCCCTGCATCCCTGCTTCCCTGCATCCCTGCATCCTTTCTTCCCTGCATCCCTGCATCCTTTCTTCCCTGCATCCCTGCATCCCTGCATCCCTGCATCCCTGCATCCCTGCTTCCCTGCATCCCTGCATCCTTTCTTCCCTGCATCCCTGCATCCCTTCTTCCCTGCATCCTTTCTTCCCTGCATCCCTGCATCCCTTCTTCCCTGCATCCGTGGATCCCTGTATCCCTGCATCCCTGAATCCCTGCTTCCCTGCATCCATTCATCCTTGCATCCCTGCATCCGTGCTTCCCTGCATCCCTGCTTCCCTGCATCCCTGTATCCCTGCATCCGTGCATCCCTGTATCCCTGCATCCCTGCTTCCCTGCATCCATTCATCCCTGTATCCCTGCATCCCAGCATCCCTGCTTCCCTGCATCCCACGGGGAATTCAGCAGGCGTGGGCAGGGAGGGGAGTTTATTTTAAGGCCCTTTGGATGCTGTGTCATGTGGCACCACCAGTCCTGCGTGGGGGATCCTTCCCTGCTGAGGATCCGACCCCTTGGAAGGGGTGGGAGAGTGTTTGGGATGTGGGGAGCACACCCAGGGCTGCCTCTGTGGGGTTGTGTGTGGGAATAAATGACACAGACTCCATTTTCTTCATGGTGGAAAAAGCCCCTTCTTTATCCACAGAATTCCTTTTTATTCAGTTTTACAGACCTCCAACTGGTCAGGAGCTTTCTTGCTAATTACTTTATTGGTTAATAACAAGTTGTTATCCTGTATTGATTGGTCACTCAAACCCTCAGTGTGTACATGCAGGGAAAGTTGTTTGTGACAGATAGTTTTCATTTTTCTCTCTAACATTTCTATCTAAACACTTTATACAGGTGCAAGTTGTTTTTTTTTACCCAGGAATAAAGTGTTACGTTAATGAACTGCTCACACCAGGATTGCCTTCACATGGGAACTTGCAAACTGCCAGCTTGACAAGGCCAAGCACTGATTTTAGGAGAGCAGGCTTGATTTTATGAAGCCTTTCTTTATGATTTTTCTCCCTTACTGGAACAGTTGGTGGTGATGGGAGCTCCTCTGGATGGCCAAAAGTTTGGGGAATGGTGTTAAAATCAGGGGTGACCTTATCACTCTCTACAGCTCCCTGAAAAGTGGCTGTGCTCGGGTGGGGTTGGGCTCTTTCTCCAGGCCTCAAGCTGCACCAAGGGAAGTACAGGTTGGATATTAGGAAAAAGGTTTTTTATGAAAAGAGTGATAAAGTTCTGGAATGGCTGCCCGGGGAGGTGGTGCAGTCACCATCCCTGGGTGTGTTTAACAGAGCCTGGATGTGGCACTGGGGGCCAGGGTTCAGTTGAGGTGCTGGGGCTGGGTTGGACTCGATGATCTAGAAGGTTTCTTCCAACCCTGTGATTCTGTGATTCTGTGACCCCACCCTGGAGGCTGCCTGGGCTCCCGGGATCGCTGATGAGACACCAGGGATGAATTCTGTGCCTGAGCAAAGCCCACTGAGCCTCGCTGGGCCCCGTTAGTGCTGCCTCGGTGACACCGCCGGTGTCACTGCGGGGGCAGCCGCCACCGGGGGCTGTGTCCCCACCTCGTGGAGGCACCGAGTTCCTTTGTGTTCCTGATGGAATCCCTTTGTGTTCCCGATGGATGGAACCACACCGAGTCCCTTTGTGTTCCCGATGGAACCACACCGAGTCCCTTTGTGTTCCCGATGGAATCCTGACCTTGCCTGTCCATCTCCTGCCCAAGGCACCTCAGCTGTTCCCAGTGACAGGATCCCAGGAGGGATGGCTGAGCCCGGCTCGTGCTGGTGGCAGAATGCAGGAATCTCCATCCTTTCCTGGCAGAGCTGCTTTTCCTTGGGAATCCTTCAGCTCTGGCCCACACCGGGTGTCCCTGGGGGCTGACAGCTGCAGGGTGTGCTGCTGATCACCGCAGTGGGTTTGGGAGAGGAGCTCGGGATGAGCTGATCCACACAATTCCCTCTCCCAGCTCCCCGCTGTGATAAAGCGCTGCAATCCGGGCTGTCACAGGGATAATTGCTTGGCAATATGAATCAGGAAAGTGGCTTTCCCCCTGGAATTTTCTCCTGACACTTGATTTAATTCCTGCTGACATCCCGTCCGTGGCACTGCCTCGCCCTCCTCAGCCCGATCTGCGTGCTGGGAGAAGGGACCAACAGGTTACTCACGAGCAAAGGGGCTGTCAGCAGAGCCTCTGCTCTCTGCAAAGGGAAAAATCCCTCTTGGAGGAGCTGAAAGTTGGGAGGAAGCAGCTCAAACCTGTTGGCATGAGGGGAGGTGGCTCTGGGATCCATGGGATGGGATGGATGAGGATGAGACATGAAGGCAAAGGGGTTGGGTGGGTTAATCTGGCTGTGCTGGTGTCCCTGTGCTTTCACATTCCCAAAACAAGGCCTGGAGCAGGCACGGTGCTCTCTGCATTCCCTGGGATCCTCCTGGCACCCTTGGGGTGGTCCTGGGGGGATGTGCAGCCCCTGAGGCAGGGAGGGTGAGGATGGGGATGGGATCAGCTCCTCCCCTGGATGAAATCCTGGGTGACAGCAGGGCCATGGACCAGCACATCCAAGGGCTGGGAATGTGCCACGCTGCTGCCAGGAGTGGGTTTGGGTTCCTGGAGTTTTAAGGAGCTTTGTGGAAGGCTCTGAACACGCTGGGGGCTCTGGGAGGCAGGAGAACCCCTGGAACTCCCAGTCACTCCTGATGCTTCTATTTTGGCATGTTGGGATTTCCAGTAATATTCCCAGCTGGTGCTGGGAGCTGCTGCTCCAGGCTCCCTCCTCCCCTCCCACAGACGGGTAATTAGTGCCAGTGTGGGATCCTATTAATTGCAGCCATTCTGATGTTTGGAGTTATGGGATAATTGCTGGTATCTGGTGTAATGTTCTCCCCCCTGGACAGCTCTGATCACAGGAATTAACCTCCTCCGAGGGGATCAGAGCTCATCCCTGCATTCTCCAGGAGACATCCTGCTGGGAGCCCTCTCCATGGCTGCTGCTGGATGGGAATTCCCTGCAGTGTGTCCCCTCCACTCATTTATCCAGCTTGGGTAGCTCAGGAAAGCTCATGCTCTGCTGCTTTGGAAGCAGCAAAAGCCGCTGCCAGTGATCCGTGCTTTTGGGAAGAGCTTGGATCCACGAAGCTCAGGAAAGCTCAGGCTGTGCTGCTTTGGAAGCAGCAAAGCCGCTGCCAGTGATCCGTGCTTTTGGGAAGAGCTTGGATCCACAGGTCACTGCAGCTGGATGTGCATCCTTGGGTGTCCTCCCGAGGGCTGAGTCACTTCTGGAGGCTTCATCCAACCTTGTCACACCCTGGCTCCGTGTCCCTGAGCACCAGACCCGGTGTGATCCATCCTTCCTGTGCTCCTGCTTCTTCCTGGGGGAGGGCATGGATGGCCACAGCCTGGAGATGAAGCAGCAGATCCTGAGTGTAGAACTCTCCAGGGAGGTGTGAGGGGAGCAGCTGGGCTCTTCCAGAGGCTGGCTGTGCTTTGGGAATGTGCTGGGAAGGAGATGTGTCCCCGAGGCAGCGCGGCTCTGGCACTGAGGTGTTGGAATCCACATTCCATGGATGATGGAGCTGATGGGCAGGAATCTTTTCTGGCTGCCTTTCAGGAATCTCTTCTGGTTGCAGAGCTCGCTGCTGATTTCCCAGGAGAGGAATAAAAGCCAGAGCACAAACCCAGCCTGGAAAATCACCACCAGCAGGCAGAGCCAGGGATGGAGCCTGGGCTGGAGCCACAGGGATCAATAATATCCCAGCCTGGATGTGTGTGTCCATCCAGGCAGGGTACAAGGAGAAGGAACATCCAGCTCTGATTCTCAGGTGTTTCCCCATTCCCAAGCTCTCTGTGTTCAGGAATTTTTCACCCTGAACTTTGGTCCTACCCAAAATCTGCTCTCATTATTCCAGGAGCTGTAATTCCAGGGTGCTGCTCCCTTCCCTGGCGTTTGGGAAGCAGCTGCTTGGAGCTTCCACAGCTTCTCCTGCTGGTTTCTAGGCTGTTCCAGCTTCTCCATCCAAATATCACCCACAGTCAAACCAAACCCGTCTGGGAATCTCAGGGAAAGCTGGGATAATGAAATCTGCTTTTCCAAAATGCGTCCTGATTGGCACTAATTAAATCCCACTTCTTCATTAAGCGAGTCGTGTTTCAGATCTTGCCTTGGTTTTTGCCTGGCTTCAGTGTCAGCCCTACAGCTTGGATTGTTTGAATCCACAAGGAAATAAATAACCCCACTGGAATTCAAAGTGGGCTTTTAAAAAGACCTTAAAAAGCAGGAAAAAAAAATTTAAATAATATCTAGAAATAACTCCTTGGCCAGCGCATTCAAACCTCTTCAATTCAATTGCTCCAGATCCTGCTGGTTTTTGACAAGTTTAGCATTAATAATTTCCATTTATTGGTTTGTTTTGGTTTGTTTTGCAGTACAAAACATCTCATCAGGCTTTTGGCACAAAGGCATCATCTCAGTCTTTATCTCCTGTATTAAATAACCCAAATTTCTCTGCATTATCAGCAGCATTTCCAGCACCTGTTGGCTCCAGAGCTGGACAGGAACCACGGATTTCTTCCAAGCACCTCTTGCTCTCATTCCTTTTGCTCCCTTTTGAATTAGCAACTATTTTGTCCTGTATATTCTGTTTTTTAAAATCAATCTTTTTAAGCCTGATTACAGCTGTCTCCTCAGCGGGGCTTTCATGAATTTGTCCATGCAGCTTTTACAATAATTAATTGTCCCTGAGCAGTGCCCAGCTCTCCCTGATTTCCATTCAATCCTTTCTCCCAGCTGGCACCTCCCGGTTTTGTGTCTCAGCTCTTTCACAGCAAGGAGGAGAGGCTTTGTCAGATCTGCCTTTGTTGTGTCCGACAACCAACAGAGAAATTCCAAAGGCAGAATCCTTTGGGATCAGTCTGGGGAGGCTTTGGGTCCCTGTCTGCTTCTCTCTTGGGAGAGAGGAGGGAGCTGAGGGTTCCTGAGCTGAGCTTAAAATAAAACTCAGGGCTTGGAGCAGCCTGGGATGGCGAGAGCTGCTCCTGCCCATGGAGTGGGATGAGCTTCAAGGTCCTTTCCAACCCAAATCCTTCTGGCGTTCTTGGATTCCTTTTTCCCCCTTTTGGTTTCCTGGGGTTAAATCTGATTTTTGGAGCTGGTTTGGTTCCCAGGGGCTGTGTTTGGGAAAGGCTGGGCCAGGGGCTGGACCTTGGCATCCTTTTGGACTTTCTGGAAATCCCATGAGGGCTGTGTGGATTTTGGGGTGGGGAACAGCACAGAACCCAACCTCGTGTCCAGAGGATTCTGGGGGGAGCAGCTGCATCCCGATCCCCGATTCCCTGAGCAATTCCAGCGCAGGGTGGGCTGTGGGCACAGCGGGGGAGCTGCTGACAAACGCATCCCATCAAATCTGCCTCTGGACAGAGTTTTTTATGCCTTTAGATTCTCCCGGTGCCTCCGGAATGCCATTAGCGGATCATTTTCGGGAGTAAAAAATCCAAATCCTTTGAGAGGCCGCGCTCCATTCCCGGAGCGGCTCCGAGCCGAGGGATTCGCTCTCAAATATTCGCTCGCTTCGTTCCCTGCTTATTTTTCTTTTCTTTTGGAGTGGAAAAAGCAGGAAGAGGAGGAAGAAATGCCTCAGCCTTGGGGGCGAAGATGCACAATCCGTAATTGTCCTTGGGGATTTTAGCATCCTTTAAATTTTCCCTTTCCATCCTCTCTCCTGAAGCCTCCAGTGCTTGGCTCTGTGGGGTGAGAGGTTCCTGGGTTGTTGGGAGGCAGCTGGAGTAAGAAAGGGAAAAACAGGCTGGAAAAGAAAGAAGAAATGGGGAAAAAAAAAGAAGACAGCAAAGAAAAAAAAAAGGGGGGGGAAGAAGAAAGAGAAAAAAAGAAGAAAGGGGAAAAAATAAGAAAGGGAATAGTAAGAAGAAGGGAAAGCAAATTTGAATCCCATGATCTTAGAGAGGTTTTTTCCCAACCTTAACGATGCCATGGAAAAGAACAAAGGGAAGAAAAAGGCGGGGGTGTAAAGGGAAAGGGAAGGGAAAGTAGAAGAAGAAAGACAAGGTAAAAGAAAAAAGGGAAGGAAAAAAGAAGAAAGGAAGAAAAAGAAGTATCAGGCAGCAGAAGAACTCAATTTGTTTTCCCCTGTTGCTCCTTGTCTTGTCTTCCTTGATTCTGGAGTATTTACAGCTTGTCCTGGAACGTGGGTTTGGGTTCAGTGGGAATTAGGGAAAAAAGAGAGGAAAATTCACAGAATTTCTCCTTCTTCCACGGATGCTGTGCAGCTCAGGGGGTGCCCACTCCCTGTGGATCAGTGAGCCAGGGACAAGCCCTGCTGATCCCAAATCCTGCCCCAAATTCTGGAGACAATCCTCTGGGAAAGGAAAGGAAAGGAAAGGAAAGGAAAGGAAAGGAAAGGAAAGGAAAGGAAAGGGGGAAAAGGAAAAAGGAAAGTCCCAGTTCCCATCACAGCACGGGAAGCCTGTGGCCATGCCCCTGTCCCCATCCCCAGTGGAAGTTGTCCCTGCCTGGTGACCTCTGAGGTCCCTCCAGCCCAAACCATCCCGGGATTCCATGGCTCAGTGATTCCCAGGATTCCCGGGATCAGCCTTTGACCTCAGCTCCTTGCCCAGTTGCTGCTGCCTCTGGATGATGGGGAATGCCCATCCCAGTGCCCATCCCACCCACTGGAGCCATCCCAGCTCCCACAGCTCCACACCAGGCTCTGCCCTGCCAAGGGAAGGGAAGGGAAGGGAAGGGAAGGGAAGGGGAAAATGAGATAGGAAAGGAAAGAGAGAAAGGAAAGGAAGGAAGGGTCTCTTGGTTCACCCAGCTCTGGATTTCACTCTCCTACTTCAACCCTCTGATGAGGGACACAGGACACAGCCAGAGCGAACCAGGCTGGGCAATCTCTGCTCCCCATTCCCTGCTCTTATTTGCTGCCCCCTGCCCCTCAGTTCACTCCAGCCAGGACAGGAATCTGCTGCCACTCTCCCTCTTTGGGGACGCCGGGAATCGAGGCAGGAATTTCCCCCGCTGCTGGAGGGGATTTCTCCGTGTGCCCGGCAGGAGAGGAGCAGCGGAGCTGCCTTGGGAAGGGAGGGATCGCTGGGATCGCTGCGGCAGCCCCTGATTTACTCCATCCCTGCACTGCGGAGCAGACGGAGCCGCTCCGTCCTTTGCCTCCGGGGCTGTGCAGAATTCCACAAACCCTCTGGATTTCTTTTTTTTTCTTCCTCCCCCTCTTAAATCCTTTGGAGCGGGGAAGTGTCGGTGAATTTTAAACAAGCTCCGGAAAGCTGTGCATTAAAACATAACGAGCCAGAATATCAATTGTGCCGAGGGAAATGAGGGGAAGGAAATGGTGGCGTTGGGCTGGGGCTGCTGCTGAGAGATTGGGACCTGCTGAGTGATGGGGGCAGAACGAAATCCAAATCCTTCATTTTCCCACCAGCAGGGTCGTGGATGTGCCGGGGGAGCTGGAACAGTCAAACCCTAGAGGGGAGAGGGGGAGCTGGAGGTTCAGAGAGGAGTTAAAAACTGGATTTGCTGGAGATGCTGAGGCCTCTGGTCCCTTGGGAAGCCGAGGATGTCACTGAGCATCACCTTGCCCCCAAAATTCCCTCTCTGCCTCATTTTCGGCCACCTCAGCCCGTGCCAGTGCCTGTGACTCAGAGAGGATCTGGCTGGGTCTGTGTCCTGCAGGTGAATGCACCAAAATCCTGCTCCAAAGTCCCCATCAGCTCTGATTAGGGAACAAGAGGTGCCAATTTTCCTTCTGTGGCTCCTGCCGGGTGCCAGCTCCTCTGGGATTATTGATGTTCTCTTTGTCCTGGGAGTTTGGGAGCTCAGGAACACTTCACCCCCAAAATTTCAGCTGTATTCTTTGACCTGAGCATAATTTTCTATCTGTTAAGTTTAATTATGCTGCTAATTTCTCTCCTGGAGCAATTAAACCCCAAAATGCCAAAGCAGGCGTTGAATCTGTGTTTAATCTTTAATCAAAATGCCAATCAGGACCTGGCCACAAACTGCACGTGGCACTGTTGGATCCTCTGGAAAATCCTCTGGTTTGAGGTCACCAGGCTCTGTGTGGGTGAATTGCTGACACTTTTGGGTAGGAATCCTCTTTATCAGCCACTTTTGGTAGCACAGGGCTGAATCACTGGAAGAGTGAGTGAGTTTAACCCCAGGCTCAGCTCAGCAGGGAGGGATGTGGGATCAGGATCTGTTACAGCCAGGGTGGTGCAGGGACATTATGAGAATAAATCCCACAGACTCCATGGTCTCCATGGTGGAAAAAGACCCTTTTTTATCCACAGAACTCCTTTTTATACAGTTTTACTCACCTCGTGTGGGACTCCAATTGGTCAGGAGCTTTCTTGCAAATTATTAATTATTATTAACAAGTTGTTGTTAATAACAATTATTAATAACACGTTGTTATTTCTGCATTGATTGGTCACTCAAACCCTCAGTGTGTACATGCAGGGAAAGTTGTTTGTGACAGATAGTTTTCATTTTTCTCTCTAACATTTCTATCTAAACACTTTATACAGGTGCAAGTTGTTTTTTCACCCAGGAATAGATTGTTATGTTAATGAACTGCTCACACCAGGGTTGCTTTCACATTTTAACTTGCAAAGTGCCAGCTCGACTTGGAAGAAATGACAGGCCAGCCAGGGCAGGCCTGATTCTATCATTTTTCTTTATGATTTTTCTACCTTACTGGAGCAGGAGATCCCGCTGTGCTCCTTGGTCCTTCCTGGTGATGGATTCCTCTGGGATCTTCCCGTGGCTGCAGGAGTGATGCCCACCCCAGCCCAGGCTGTCTGGGGCTGGTGGGATTGTCTCCAAAGCCAATCCAAACCCGGATTTCTGCCACTCTGAGGAGTGGAACAGAGTGTTCCTGTCATGGGAAAATCCCTTGGGAAGAGCTTTGGCACCTCCCAGCAGCACCTGCCCTGGCTGTCATCACACCTCGGCTGCTGGGAGATGTCACAGAGGGGCCCTGCTGCCCTCTCCAGGGGAATTCCAGGCGTGGGGAGCACCAGGGATGAATGGGGCAGCACCTTCCAGCCTTTCCCAGCCTGGAATCACCACAGGATCCATCAGCACCCTACAGAAATGACCCCAGGAAACCCCAAAATTAGGAGAGGACCTGTGGGGAATTGCTGCTGGAGATGCCACAGGGGGAAAACTCAGCTGGGAGGGTGGGAAGAAAAGGGAAATGTGTGTTAAATCCACTTTGGGGGATGAGCTGAGGCAGGAGAAGCACGGTGTGGGTGGGAGAGGCCCAGCAGCACATCCTGGCTGTCATAAATTGCATTTTCCGAGCCATCCCAAACTTTGGTGTCAGTTAATTCACAGTGCCCGGCTCTGCAGCGGAGAAATCCAGGGCAGGTTTGTGAATGCTGCATTGCTGGCAGCCAAAACACAAATACAACCTGAACAGCTGCCAAATGGGAAAAAGCAGGGGGGGGAAAAAGCGGTCTGTGTCAGGATCTACAGCCCTGGAAAAGAACAGGCTCAGCTTGGGTGGCTGGGATGAGGCTGGCACCACTCCTGACTTCCCTCCTGGGGCAGAGATTTGGGAAAAAGAGAGAGAGAAGCTGTTTTCAGGCTGCCTGGAGCTCTGGAGAGGGTCCTGGGAAGGGATTTGAGTGGGTTTTGGGTCTCTGGGATGCTGCAGGCTCAGGGAGAGGCACATTTGGGAAAGTGGAGGGGTAAAAGGAGTGTAAAATTCCAGCTGTGGGGCAGGATTGGTGATTCCTGTCCTGGCTGGAGCCTTCCTTCCTTCCTTCCTTCCTTCCTTCCTTCCTTCCTTCCTTTTTTCTCCCGGTGTTGTGTACTCAGGAATATCAAAGCCCAGGGGTTGTTTTTCCCTTTAAGCAGCAGTGAGATGATTCCACTGAAGATCAAAGCCACGCTCTGGCATCTCTCAAACCCTCTCCTCTCCCTCCCCTCCGAGGAGATGCAGGTGTTGGAGAGAATATTCATGGAGAGATCCTCCAGGATTAACCCTTCCAGGGCTGGGGAATTGCAGAGGCTCCAGTTTGCTCTGTGAGGAGCCACCTGTCCTTGCTGGAGCATCCCAGCAGGATGTGCTGCCTGGGATGAGCAATATCTGAGTTTATTCCCAAAACGGGGCACTCTGGCAGCTGTAAATATCCCAACCAGCCCTTTCCCAGCTCCCAAATTAAATCCTTGTGCTGCAGGCCCAGCAACCTTTCCATTCTCCTGTGGGAATTTCAGCTGCTGCTGCTGCTTTAATTCCTTGGAGCAGCGGCCTGAGCAGGGATCAATATCCGGCTGGATTTGCTGGGAGACAAAACTAGCTGGAAAACAGCCCTTGGAATGAGATGGGATGGTGAGCTGGGGTCCCAAATCCAGCTCCTGGACCTTATTCCTGCCCTGGCCCTTCCTGGCCAGGCTGGGATTTGCCCCTGGGATGGATCATCAGCCAAACCCCTCTGGACAGAACCCGGTGACAGCCTCGATCCCTGAGCTTGTCAAACACCTCCTGTGCCTGGGCAGGGCTCTCCTTGCTCATTCCCTTGTGGGAACAGTGTGTGCTGCTGCCAGCTCCTGATCCAACAGGGATTTTTTTCCGCCGCTCCATGGGGAAGGGACATTTTCATGGAATTCCAGAACGGTTTGGGTTGGAAGGACCATAAAGTTCATCCCATCCCGCCATAACAGGGATTTTCCCCCCCCTCCATGGGGAAGGGACATTTTCACAGAATTCCAGAACGGTTTGGGTTGGAAGGACCATGAAGTTCATCCCATCCCGCCATGGGCAGGGACACCTCCCATATCTCAGGGTACACTTCTTTTTTCATGGTTTTGTTTTAATCCCAGCGTGCTCCAGCCTGGCCTTGGACACACTTCCAGGGATGGAGCAGCCACAGCTTCTCTGGGAAAGCAGGGGCAGAGCAAAATGTCCAGGGTGTGGGAAAAGGAACCCTCTAAAAATCACAGAGAAGAGAAACAACAACAAATTTGGAACCCCAAATCCCACCATGTGCTACCAGCGAGTGCCTGGATGGGATAACAACGGGATGGTGGCTTGGGAAAAGCAGGAGATGATGAATCCCATTTTTTCCGCCGCTCCATGGGGAAGGGACATTTTCATGGAATTCCAGAACGGTTTGGGTTGGAAGGACCATGAAGTTCATCCCATCCCGCCATGGGCAGGGACACCTCCCATATCCCAGGGTACACTTCCTTTTTCATGTTTTTTTTTAATCCCAGCGTGCTCCAGCCTGGCCTTGGACACACTTCCAGGGATGGAGCAGCCACAGCTTCTCTGGGAAAGCAGGGGCAGAGCAAAATGTCCAGGGTGTGGGAAAAGGAACCCTCTAAAAATCACAGAGAAGAGAAACAACAACAAATTTGGAACCCCAAATCCCACCATGTGCTACCAGCGAGTGCCTGGATGGGATAACAACGGGATGGTGGCTTGGGAAAAGCAGGAGATGATGAATCCCATGGATCCAGCTGTGGTACTTGGTGAGCAGAGCCACGGTGAGCTGGCACTGCCATCCCCACCGCCGGGCACCTCTGCGCCTCTCCCCGCGCGATGCTCGGCTGGGAAGGGGAGAGGGAGCCCCCAGCTGAAATCCTCTGCCCTGTGCTGGCAGAACGGGGGGATATTCTTGGAGCCGGGCTGGGGGAGCCAGCAGACACTTGCCATGCCGGGCTTTTCTTTCCCGGTGTAAAATTTCCATTTGGGAGCGAGCTAAGAGCGGGGCGAGGCTCCCCCGGTGCGCGCAGGAGAGCTCATCCAGGGGAGAGCGCTCCCGGCTTTCTGAGCCGGCCGGGAATGCAGCCTGGACGCGGCTGGGGCTGGGAATTGATGCAGATGGATCCAAAAATCGGGCTGAGCTGGCATCTGGGGATCTTTTTCCATCAAGCCTGCCACGGGGGGATTGTCCTCGGCGCGGAGGTGCCACCGGTGCCACAGGGGGACGGGCTTGGGGACAGCAGCACCTCCAGGAGCCCGGGCACATCCTGCTGTGCCCACCCTGGAGCTGGCAATTTTGGGGGCCCTCCGGCATCCCAATCGCGGGATTGCAGCCGCCCTGTCGCCATCCCTTCCCGGCGGCTGGCGGCTGGCACAGCCCGGGCACGGCAGCAGCCCCCGGCCGTGGGAATGGGAAGTGGCGAGGCTCTATTTTAAACCACCGCTGTGGGTTGGTGACCTAGAAAAGCAGCTCCGGGAGCAGGAGTGTGAAGTCCAACCTCCCCCGCTGCGAGCGGGGCCGCCGAGCACAGGG
Organism: Onychostruthus taczanowskii; assembly: GCF_017590055.1. Classification (NCBI taxonomy): domain Eukaryota; kingdom Metazoa; phylum Chordata; class Aves; order Passeriformes; family Passeridae; genus Onychostruthus; species Onychostruthus taczanowskii. The sequence goes on from NW_024500572.1 coordinate 3,838,177, forward strand.
TGACCTAAATAAAGCCACGGGAGAGGTGTCGGGGTGCTGCTCCCCCAAATTAAACCATGGAGAGGTGTTGGGGGTGCTGCTCCCCCAAATTAAACCATGGAGAGGTGCCGGGGGTGCTGCTCCCCCAAATTAAACTATGGAGAGGTGCCGGGGTGCTGCTCCCCCGAATTAAACTATGCAGAGGCGCCGAGGGTGCTGCTCCCCCAAATGAAACCATGGTGAGGTGTTTGGGATGCTGCTCCCCTAAATAAAACTGTGGTGAGGTGTCGGGGTGCTGCTCCCCCAAATTAAACCATGGTGAGGTGTCGGGGTGCTGCTCCCCCAAATTAAACCATGGAGAGGTGCCGGGGGTGCTGCTCCCCCAAATTAAACCATGGTGAGGTGTCGGGGGTGCTGCTCCCCTAAATAAAACCATGGAGAGATGTTGGGGTGCTGCTCCCCCACATAAAACCATGGTGAGGTGTTTGGGATGCTGCTCCCCCAAATTAAACCATGGAGAGGTGTTGGGGTGCTGCTCCCATAAATAAAACCATGGAGAGGTGTTGGGGTGCTGCTCCCCCAAATTAAATCACAGAGAAGTGTTGGGGGTGCTGCTCCCCCAGCCCCAGGTTTGCAGCTCAGGACCCTCCCAGCCCCATCCCTGTGGGTTTCAGAGGGACAAGAGGCATTTAAATGATAAATCACAATGCTCGGCAAGGATGCAGCAGGAGCAGCTCTGGGGGTCCCTCCTTCTGGAGGGTTATGGAATACATCCATGGGATATTTCAGCAGTGGTTTGGCAAAGCTGATGCTCCTCTTTGAGAGGTGGGAGGGGAAATAAAGCTGAAGGGAAAGCTCCTTCCTCCCCTCTTTTTAATGCGCTGTCAGGAGGAATTTCAATTATTTAAAGCTCACAGGTACGTGCTCCTTGCAGCCTCTGAAATGAAACAACGCCCAGCTCTCCTCAGCCCCAAACCCAGGAAGGTTCTGGGCCGCTGCGTTCAGCTGAGTGCAAGACAGGCCAATTAATTAAATCAGTAAATAAGTTCTCCTAATCCCATTAACAAAAGAGGAGCTGGAGATTAAATCTTTGATGGCACTCGCTGCAAAATTAATGCAGGCAGTCTGTTAGGAAATGTATTCTTCCCCTCACCTCGCCAAGGATAGCAGTGCAGTTTTATAGGACAGGGCCTTATCAGGAGTGGGAAATTGATGTAAAACCAGCACAGATCTCATTAAAAGGCTGTAATGAGCTGCAGACACAACGAGCTGGGCCTGCTGAGCTCGGGGCTCTGCCAGATCCTGCCTGTGCCACCACGGGGAGGGGACATGGGGGTGCTGCCCAGGGGTTTGGGGTCCCTGTGGGTTTTCTCAGCTTTGGGATGAGGCAGGAAGTGCCTGGGAAGGGGATTTTTCACCCAGGGTGGGAGGGAGCAGGGTGGGATGCTGAAACTCCCTGGTATCCCTGGCAGGTTGGCAGCAGGGGACTGCCAGGCTGGGGGGAGGCACGGGGGGCGGTGAGAAACATCCTGGAATCCTCCCAAGGTGCTGCTCCTCCTCGGCTTCTCCAGAGGAGAAAATCCCTTCCCCAGCCCTGGGAGCAGCACCACCGGAACCGAGGGATGAGGGGGGAAATTCCTTTCTTCTTCTTTTTTCATGGTTTGTGGTTCTTATCCCAGCACTTTCACCAGGGGGGTGAATCAAGGATGGCTCCCCTGGCTTGTGCCTGGCTTGGTGTTTTCTCAGGGTGGGCTGGAGGGGTTGGAGGTGCTGATGAAAGGGGGGGATCCAGCTGTGTCCCTCAGAGGTCCCGAGGGAGAATCCCAGGGATGGTTTTCTCCTGCTCCAGCCTAAATCTTGGCTGGGGGTTTTCTCTCCTGGAAAAAGGAGATGCAAACTCTGTGGTTCCCAAAGTTCTGGGACAACCTCTCTGGATTCAGCTCCTGCTGCTCCCATCACTCCTTCTCCATTCTCCTCCTGCTCTTTTCTCCTCCCCATCTTTCCCCAGGACTCATTCCCAGAGAGGAGCTGCTCTGGCAGGCTGGGGGTGGATTTGGAGCGCAGGATTGTGGATCCTTTCCCATCTTTCTTGTGTTTCCAAGAAGGAAATCCCTCTTAAGCCCTCGGTGGGTGTGATGGGCAGCACATGCCAAGGATGAGTTAAAGTCCCTGTCACATTCCAGGGAGATCCTGGAGGCAGATCCATGGGGATCTGCGGCCAGGCCAGCTCGGGGGAAGCAGCTCAGTGATTTACAGGAGTGGAAAACGCTCCCCTGGGTGCCTGAGCTGCCACCAATCCTTCGAATTTAACTCACTGGAGCTGCTCAGGGAGGGCCTGACCTGCTCCTGATTTATTTTCCCTGTATTGGAATTGATGACAGCAGAGTTATCCAGAGTTTTCGTGTGCCTGAGCTCCCAGAGTTTATCCATTGCCATTGGAACTCTCAATGAATAGAAACATAATAATAAAAATTAATATATACATGAACATAAAATGAATATATAAATTAATGTTAAATATTCTATAGATCAAATAAATAAATATAAAAATTAACATAATAGAAAATAAATATATACATAAATATATACATTTATATATAAATATATACATAAAATATATAAATCAATGTATAAATGAATAAATAGATGAATGTATGAATTAATGCATAAATAAATATATAGCCCTCCCTGCTTTGATCCACTGGAGGATCTGCCAGACTGCCAAACTGCACTTCCAATTCCACAAAAAAAATTCCAACTGGCTCTTTTATTTTTGAAGAGGGGCTAAAAAAAGGAGAGTGGAAATGCCAGGGATTTAGAACAGACAAGAAAAGCAGGTGTTGCTTTGTTTCCTTTCTGGAAAGCCACTTTTAGATCTGATTTTCAAATTGCTGCTGCTTTTTGTGAATCTCTAAGGAAGGTGTCAAGACAGATCAGCTTGAAAGTGCCTGTGCTGCTCTCTCAAAGTATTTTGCATAAGTGAGGCAATTCTTTTGCTAAATAAAAACACACAGTTGGGCCTGGAAGAGGAGAAAATGTCCATCAAGGATGCAGCTGATGCCAATCAACACTCAGCCTTCAGTGCTGCAATACTTTCCTGGCTGAAGGCAGGGAAAAGCTCCATCCTTCAAGGATTTCTCTCATCAGGGATTTCTCTTTACATCCCCCCAGAGCAGCGTTTTCATGGGGGGGTTTACTTGCAGCTGGGGAAAAACCTTTTTTGGGGAAGTGGTGAAATCCAACTGGAGGAATGAGGAACTTTGCTCCTCCAAGGCTGAGGCAGCGTGGTCCCGGCTCGTGCCTGGGCTCAGGAGGTCTCTGGGACTTGGGAAGGGCTGCCAGGCTCTGGGATCTGCAGGAATCTGGGAGGGGCAGCAGCTCCCACAGCTTTTGGGGGATGCTGCAGGTGGGGAGGGTGTGGGATCTCAAAGCTCATCCCAATCCACCCCTGCCATGGGCAGGGACACCTTCCACCATCCCAGGGTGCTCCAAGCCCCATCCAACCTGGCCTTGGGCACTTCCAAGGATCCAGGGGCAGCCACAGCTGCTCTGGGCACCAGTGCCAGGGCACCACCACCCTCACAGGGAGGAATTCCTTTCCAATCTCCCACCCAGCCCTGCCCTCTGGCAGTGGGAGCCATTCCCTGTGTCCTGTCCCTCCATCCCTTGTCCCAAGTCCCTCTCCAGCTCTCCTGGAAGCCCTTTAGGAACTGGAAGGGGCTCTGAGCTATCCCTGGAGCCTTCTCCTCTCCAGGAGAACACTCCCAGCTCTCCCAGCCTGGCTCCACCCTTGGGAGCCTCTTTGTGTCCCTCTGGACCCGCTCCAGCAGCTCCAGGGGCATGGCTTGGGATAAAAGGGGATGGGATGAAAGGAGGATGGAAGATGAGGGTGGCAGAGGGCTGGGGAGCAGAAAGAATGGAAGAGACACGGAGAGGGGATGGGCTGGAGGAGCGCAGGGCTCCCGCTGTCCCTCCAGCCCGGGCAGTGCCAGGGGGGGCCGAGCGGCTGCGCCTGGGATGGGGGCGGCTCCTTGGGGCGCGGAGCGGGGCGGCCCCGGCCGTGTCCCCTCCCGTGTCCCCTCCCGTGTCCCCTCCCCTCGCCGTCCGCAGTGCTGCCGCCGGAGCCGCGCAGCGCGGCCGTGCGCGGGGAGCGGCCCCGGAGCCCCGGGACCCCCAAACCCCGGCACCCCGGCCCAGGTAAGGGGGGGATCAGGGGTCCCCCGGCTCCGCGGCGGGGATGGATCTGGAGTGCCGCGGGCTCCGCAGGGACAGGGACCGGGATGCGGCTCTGGGGGATCGGGATGCTCGTCCGGGGGTGTTCCTCGCCCCCGCACCCCGCTGTCGGCCCGGGGAAAGTTGCGGCATCCCGGAGGGTGCGGGAGGTGGGTGACACCCCCACGCCGCGGTGTCGCCCGTGGGTGGCCGGTGGCAGCGGCTGGAGCGGGTCCCCGGCGGGGCGTGGGGCTGGCAGCGCCCGTGGCTGCGGCTGCGGCGAGGCTCTGCGTGCTGCTGCTCGTCCCAGCCGTGTGCGGACAACTTTGAAGCGTGTTGGGCATTTGCGGGGGTTGAACCCCCCAAAATTGGCTTTTTTTCCCCGTCCCCGGAGTGTGCCCTGCGGGAGCTGCGGTGGCACAGGGCTGAGCCCCTTCCCAGAATCCTGGCAGCGGGGGGATGTGGGGAGAGCCCTGACCGTGCTGCTGGGACATTTTGGGGTGCTCTGCTCCCTGTTGGGGCTCTGCAAGGGCATCGCTGCCCGGTCAGGGCGGCCCGCGGGCTCTGGCAGTGCTGCTCCTTCCCCAGCATGGACCGAAGTGAAGGAAACGGCTCCAAAAACCTTTCTGGAGTAACCTGGAACCTCCAGGAGGCAAAAGTACGTCGGGAATGAGGCTGGGGCTGCTGGAAGCTGTCGCTCCCAGGGATGGGTTCTTCCAGAAAAAGCAACTGGTTCTGTCTCTTGCTGGTGTCTTTCTAATAATTCTGGTTATAACTGGAGCAGCAATTTGTCTTTGTGTGATGATGAACGCTCCTTCATTTCCCTGCTCTGAGCAGAGGCAGCTGCCCCGGCCGTGCCTCTGCTCTGGGCTCGGGCCATGGGAGTGTGTGTGGATCAGCCTGATCCCCCTCTTCCCATGAGGTTGCAAGAAAAAAACAAACAAACAAACAAAAAAGAACAAACCCAAAAAACCAAAACAAAAAAAAAAAAAAAAAAAAAAAGAAAAAGAAAAAAAAGAGGGATAAGGCTTCCAAACACGGCCAGTTGGCTCCAGGGATGCAGAGATGAGAACAGATGAACCATTTGCTTTAATTACTGGTATCAAAAGCCCAGGCTGCAGCTTAGCCTGAAAATAAATATTGTTAATGTTGTGACACTGGGCTCTATTTGATGATGCATCATTCATCCGGGAGGGATTGAGCGAGCTGCGAGCTGCTGCTGCTGGAGGGCTGACTCAGACCTGCCTCGGGGGTTCCGTGGGGAGGGCTCAGCCCGGAGCTCTGGGGCAAAGCCTGGGGCTCATCCCGGAGCTCTGGATCTCATCCCGGAGCTCTGGATCTCATCCTGGAGCTCATCCCGGAGCCCTGGGGCTCAGCCCCACTCGCGGCACAGGGAATGGCTGTCGCATCCCGTGGGCATCCCGCGGGAGGGGAGCGCCGCAGCAGCCTCGGGCAGCGCTGTGGCAGCGCCGGGCGATGCGCTGGGAGCTGCCGGCCGTCACCTGCAGGGTGGGAATCCAGGAATGCCAGCCCCGCTATTCCTTCTCGGCTGCAAACCCCGGCTCCAGCTCGGCTCCCCGCTCCTTCACAGCCTTCCCTTTGCGCTGCCCGGCTCTGCCGGCCGCGGAAAAGGCGATTTTTTGGTGTGGATCCCCCTTTTGTCAGAGAGGGTGACAGCCCGGAGCCCATTGCGGGGCTCTGCGTGGGGTGGAACATTCCCAGCTGGTGGAAAACTGCTGCGGGAGGGTGCGGGGCCCCAGCCTGGCTCTGTGCGCGAGTTTGGAGGGACTTGTCGCGGGGGGTGACAACGACGGTGGCGGCAGCGGCGACCCCTGGGCCAGCTCGCTGGTGGCCCCGGCTCGCTGCCCTCCTGCCGCCCGCAGCCCGGTGACGCTGTCACTGCAGTCGCTGCTAATTAGCGCTGATAGTAATGAACCGCTCCAGGTGGTCCCAGCCGAGCCCGCAAGGGCTGGGAGGGGAGGGATGAAGGAAGGGATGAAGGAAGGGAGGGATGAAGGAGGGGATGAAGGGAGGGAGGGGGCTCCGCTTCCCCAGGCCGGGCTGATGAATTCCCCCGCCTTCCTCAGGCCGGGGAGTGGCTGCGGGTGAGGCCGTGCTGGTTGATAAAGGTTCCCTGGTGGGGGCAGCGATTCCCTTCTCCAGCCCTGGCAGGTTCGGATGCAGCTCTCTGGATCTGGTGGTGGTGGGGGCACGTCTGGCTCCGTGAAACCAGGTACGGAAGGGGGTGCAGGGAGGAGAGAACGGGGAAACAGGGAGCCCAGAGTGTCCCAGGCTGGCGCAGACCCTGAGCTGGTGGCTGTGTGCTCCTCCCTGCCCGTGCCCTCGGGGATGCTCACACTCCCCACAGCCCTGCGTGGCTCCTCTGCCCCAGCCTGGGGACGCCACCCCCGCTGTCCTGTGGGTGACACCGCAGCCCTCCACCACCCCTGGGGCACCTCGTGGGGACTGTCACTCTCCCCTGGCAGCCAGCAGGACCTGCCACCTGCGAGCTCACCCGGCTGGTGCTTCCCAGCCTTTCCCAGCGCTGCCCCTCTCGCTGTCGCTGTTCGAGGGTCCCTGCTGGAATTCTGGTGGCTCTGGCCACGCTCCCTGTCCCTGGCATCGAGGGTGTGATGCTGGCTGCCTGTGCCCGAGCCCTGCAGGGATCTTCCCGTTGCTAAGCAGCTCCCGTGGAGCGATGGCAGCACCGGGGTGGGCTCAGACCTCACCTGGATCTGCCCCTCGGGCAGAGTTGGATACACCCAGGAGTGGGTTATTTATTTAATTTTTTTTCCCGTTGTCTTTCCTGTAATTAATCAAGGGGAGTAAATCCTTGTGACAGCACCCTAACGGTGTTTGGTTTGAGAGGGAGCTGCTGGAGGAAATGTCAACGTGCTGCTTAAATAAAATTGACTGAGCTGCTGCTCAGCTGCCTTGGGACGCAGCTTTGTCTGGAGGATGACGGGGAGCTGGGAATTCAGGGGGAGAGGAATGAAGGCAGTTCTCAGCACCTTGTGGGAATTTAAAGGCAGCAGTGCCATTAGCCAAGCCAAAAGGAGTTGGTGTTCCCAAAGACTCCCAGGGGATGTGGCGTGGATTTAACTGGAGGGCACTGGAGGCATCACTTTGCTTTTCCTGCCTCTGGTCTGTCACTGTCACCTGTGGACTGTGGCTGTCACACTGAGCTTTAATTAACTAATTAGCACCCCACTGAGCAGGGAAGTTGTGGGGCTGCTGTTCCCTGCAAGGGTTTGGTGTGGAGCTGAAGGGTGAGGTGACCCCAGTGTTGTGACTCGCTGGCTCTGGGTCATTCCCAAAAGCTGCATCCCCAGGAGCCCTCAGCCCCCGTGGGGCAGTCAAGGGTCTGATCCCACACCGTGGCTGTTGGAGGATGTGGGAACATACAGGGTGTGCTGCCGTGGCTGCGTCACCTGGGGTGACACCTCTGGCGTTGTCCTGTCCCTTGCCCAGGTGTCCGGGAGGAGCTCCAGCCCCAGCTGAGCTCTGCCTCCCTCCCTCTGCTCTTACAGGAGAGCCTGGGCCGTGGGCTGCTCCCTCAGCACCATCCCCTTGGGCAGCTTGCCCAACTTTGCCCGAACTTTCTAAAGGAATTTGCACGTGGGATGAGACAAATGCTGGAATGTCGGGGCTGGAGGGAGTTTGGGTGTGTGGGACCCTCCGGGGCTGGGCTGCCCTCCTGCCCCTCCCTGTCACCTGCTGATCACCTTGCAGGGTTACACTGCTGCTCTTGCAGGTATTTTGGGGGATATTTTCCCTTTTCCCCCCACCCTCTGCAGGTAAATCCAGCAGTACCAAATCCTGCCTGGAGCCAGAGGACACTGAGGACCTGCTGCCCCTCCCTGTAGCCATGAATGTGCTCCACAGGGAATGGTGTGGGGTGTGCAGTGGGCAAAGTCCTTTTCCTGGGAAGGGACAAACCTGGATGTGTGGTGTGGTGTGGTGTCTGTGCCAGGTGTCTGGGCAGGATTTGGAATTCCCTGTGGTTTGCAGCCCTTCTGGGTGCCAGGCAAGGAGCAGGGCAGGACCTGGTGCTGGTGGACTTGGGAGATGGCTGGAAATGTCCCCAGGAGCTGGGAGGGGTTTCCAGCCAAACTTGGTGGTTTGGGATGTGTGCCCTGAGTGGTGAGGAGACAATTCCACCCTGGCTCATCCAAGCTTTGGCATTTGCTCCTCACACTGCTCATCTAGAGGGGGTCTCCATGGGTCATTGTCACCCCAAAATGAGCCCCATAAAGCAATTCCATCCTCATCCCCTATTTTCCCATCCCTGGCTCCAGCTGTGGAGCATAAACCCACTCTGGTGCCAATGTGCAAACCCCACCATCCCAGCAGAGAATCGGTTGGATCCACTCCACTTCCCAGCCTCCTGCTTGCTGATGACACCCAATAATCTCCCACCTGGCACCAGGGCAGCAGCTTGGGCTGCTTGGTTGGGGTCTGGCTGCTGCTCCGTGTCCCAGGTGAGTGGATGATGCCCAAAATCTGCATTTTTCCACCCGGATTAATCACATCAGGCTTTGTCAATGGAAAAATTACCTCATCATTGGCACTGGCAGGTGGTGAGAGCAGCAGACTTATTCAATATTTAAGAAAGCTGCATTGCAGAGCTCAGGAGGCTGGAGGGAGAAATAGGTTGCCTGTGTCAGTGTCTGCTGCTGGAGACAATCCCCTATTTTCCCATCCCTGGCTCCAGCTGTGGAGCATAAACCCACTCTGGTGCCAGTGTGCAAGCCCCACCATCCCAGCAGAGAATCAGTTTGGATCCACTCCACTTCCCAGCCTCCTGCTTGCTGATGACACCCAATAATCTCCCACCTGGCACCAGGGCAGCAGCTTGGGCTGCTTGGTTGGGGTCTGGCTGCTGCTCCGTGTCCCAGGTGAGTGGATGATGCCCAAAATCTGCATTTTTCCACCCGGATTAATCACATCAGGCTTTGTCAATGGAAAAATTACCTCATCATTGGCACTGGCAGGTGGTGAGAGCAGCAGACTTATTCAATATTTAAGAAAGCTGCATTGCAGAGCTCAGGAGGCTGGAGGGAGAAATAGGTTGCCTGTGTCAGTGTCTGCTGCTGGAGACAATCTCTGCAGGCATCGGCTGGCAAGCTGGTGGAGCTCGCTGGAAAAACCTCACCCTTACCCTGGGAGCTTGGAAAAGATGGAATTTTGTCTCTTCTCCCCGGGTTTGGCATTCCCAGGTGGTGCCTCTTTGTGCCGGGCTCCCTGCAGGTGTCCAGCTGTGGGTGGCTCTGGTCCCTGCAGCGCCATGGGGTGGCATGGGCTCATTCCATGAGCATCCCGCTGCCTTTCCAGCCCTCCCCCGGCTGCTGGAGGGTGAATGGGACCTGCTGACTCCTGACACTGCACCTGCTAACTGCTGACACTGCTCCTGCCAGGTTTTGGGTGCTGGAGGTGAGCCCAGGAGTGAGAGGGACCCACGGGGGGCGTTCAGTCCCATTTTATTAAAGCGTGGCCAAGGCCACGGGCTCTGTCACACAGCAGCAATGGAGCAGCATGACTGGAGTCATGTGGCCCTTCCTCAAGGCCAGAAATTAAGACCTCACTGCTATTCCTTGCTGGTTTATTTAGCTGTTCTTTTGCACTGGGTGCATTGGGAATTTGCACAGAGTGGTTTTTGTATTGCACTGAATAGCTTATGTTGTATCACGTGGTTTGTTCTAACTTTCACCATCACATGGCCTTTCCCTCACCCACCCCAGTACCCCCTGGTGGTCTCTGCCTGGGTGAAGAGACCCTCCCCTTGCCTCCCCTCACTGTATCCCATTGGCTGTGGGCCTCTTCCTCTGTCCCCATTCCCTGGGGTATAAAAGTCCCCTGCCACCAGGGAACGCCCTCTTTCTCCCACGGGTTTGTCCACCTGCTGTGTCTCTGAATGAAGGAGAACGTTTCCCACGTGGAGAGGAGCACTTCTCAATCTTTTACCTTTGTCTGTGAATTATCCTGTGGGCCCAGGAGTGAGAAGGACCCACGGGGGGAGTTCGGTCCCGTTTTATTAAAGCATGGCCAAGTCCACGGGCTCTGTCACACAGCAGCAATGGAGCAGCATGACTGGAGTCATGTGGCCCTTCCTCAAGGCCAGAAATTAAGACCTCACTGCTATTCCTGGCTCTGCCCGGGACCTGCCGCCTCGGCGCCGGCGGGAGCTGCCAGCATCCCTCGGAAAACCTCGGGATGAGGCAGCTCCTCCCATCCCCAGCGACACCAGGGCAGCAGATCCGGGACCCTTCGGGGTCAGCCAAACCCTGGAAGGTCTTGGCACCCTCCTAGGTTGGGATATTTCCATTTCATTAAGGAAATGCTGCTGCATCCCATCGATCCCCGCTTGGATGGCCACATCCTGGTGCTCAGGAGCCAGGATCTGGCAGAGGGGAGGGGAAGAGCCACCCTGAGCTGTTATTTTGTTCTTTCCCATGTGCTAAAAATGCTGGAAGAAGCATTAGGGCAAGCGGGGGTAGTTGCTGGAAGTAATGCAAAGTAGATTTTCCAAATCTATTATTTATAGGTGGAGAAAGGGATTGTGTATTCCTCCAGGAGCAGCAAAAGCAGAACAGAACACTCGTGGCCTCGCTCTTATTAGCACAAAGTTCCAGTTGGACAAGAGTTTACCTTCCTGATCCCTCTTGGCTAGGAAAAAAACAGGAATCTTCCCCTCTTTTCCCCAGTTGAAGGGTTGGGGTGGACATTCCTGCCCCGTGTGACCTTGGGACAGTCCCTTCCCCACCTGCATCTCCCCAAAAATGGGTGGTGGCATCGTGGTGCTGCCCTTGCTCCCTGCTCAATCTGTGCCCACCCCGGGACCCCGGGATGTTTCATTCCCAGTGGGAGTTCCGTGCTGCAGTGCGGATTGTGGAGGTGGTGGGGGGGACTTAAATGAACAATTTCCTTCGTTAAGTGACCTTGTTAATCAGAGCCTTCTGCTTTGGCACGGGAACAGGCGCTGTGTGAACCAGCAGAGCACTAATTACCCACGTGCTTCACTTCTCCTGCTTTTCCAAAAATACTTTTTTACATCCCCAACTTTTCCATGAAGCCAAGGTGAGCCTCAAGCCTCCACAAATCCTCAGGGAGTGAGGAGAAACTCCTGCAGAGCATTTTTTCCTTTTTTTTGTTTTTTTTTGGGGGGAAAGTTGGGTGTTTTTTCCTGGCTTGGAGCTGTGGCAGTTTTGCAAGCTCCTGTTTTCCATCATTTCCTTGGTATAATCTCCCCAGTTTCTCTGTTGGAGTTTTGCTGGAGTTGTTTTGTGCCCTACAAAGGTGCATTAACCAGTTTGGGCAGAGCTCTGGTCCTGCTGGGATGCTGATTTTGGGACCCACTGGGATGAGGGGAACTGAGAGGTCCCTTCCAGGCAGGGAGGAATCCAAGGCAGTGTCATCCCAGGGCAGCAGGATGGGAAGGTGAATGATCCATGGGCTGGGAGCAGCCTGCTTGTCCATGGTTGGACTCTGCAGAGGGGTTTTTAATGAATCTTTTAGCTCTGCTGCAGGCAAATCTATCAAATCCCTGGTTTTCCCTCAGATGAGGTGACGGATGAATGGATCCATTCATCCCCATCCCCCTGCGCTGAGTAGGAGCAGTGGGTGGAGGGGTAAAACCCCTCAAAAAATGGGAATAAAGCAACAATCAGGCTGTGGATTCGACATCCATTGGTATTTTAAGGAGAAGGGTTTGAAGAACCCTCTCTGGATGAGCCTTTGGAGAGGAGTGGAGAGACCCCCCTGTTTGAGTCCTGGTGCTGTGTTTTCCCTCCTGGATCCACTTGGCAAAAGCTCCAGTAAACCAAAACGAGAAAGGAGGAGGTTTTTGGTTTGGTTTTTTTTTCCAGAGGGAATGTGGTGTGGGAAAGGACAGCGAGGTGTACTGGAATCTGGGGAGAAAGTTTCCTTGTTTGCAGCTGTTTCTCTGGAATGGATCCCCCTCTTCCCTCCTGGCTCTGAAGCCTCATAATTAATGTGAGGTTGGGGCTTCATTAATTACATCCAGGCTGTGCTGCCCTCGTGGGAAGGAGGTGACTGGAGGCTCCTGTGTCTCAATATCCAGACTAAAGTGACATTCCTGCTCCAAACCCTCTTAATCCCACAAAGCCTTTCCCGGCGTGACTTTTAGTGATTTTTTTGGGGTTTTTTTTTTTCCTACAGCCTGGCTGGAATCTCCATTTCTTCACTGGCTTCAGGGAGCAGAGCTGTTGAAGTCCCTGCTGTGCCACGTTGGTGACACTCAGAGGGGCACTGGTGTCCCCAGCCTGGTGCCCGGGCTGGCGGGCGATGACCGACGCGGTGCTGGGCGGCTCCTCGGACCGGTGGATGTGCCCCAGTGACAGGACCATGTCCCTCCGAGCCAGGTGACAGCAGGGCACAGGGAAGGCCCCAGGGTGGGTGGTGACACCACTTTTCCCCGTGGGGACACCGGGAGTTGGTTCAGTGCTGTTGCACGGGGACGTTTTGCTGGGTTTGATTCTAAACGCCTCGAGCGAGGTGGTGGGGACAGAGCTGGGGTGTGCAGGGACCTGGTGCTGTCCCTGTGTCCTGTCACCCTGCAGGGTGATGCCACTCTGGAGCACGTCTCCAGCCCGGATGGGGGCTGGGTTTGGTGCCTGGAGGTTTGGAGTTGCTCTTTGGGGACACTGGGGCTCCATGGGGAGGGACCCTGAGGTGGGAGGTGTCACTGGCTGGGCTCTCCTCGTCCCTGCTCTCACCTAATCCTTATTCCCTCTCTTTCCCTGTGCTTCCCAGCAGTGAGAAGGAGCAGTAAGTATCTTTTATTTTTCACTTATTCCTCTTTTCCTGCTGCTTTGATGGTCTGGGAACAGGAAAAAACTGGGTTTGGATGCAAAAAAAATTAAGTTTGGAAAGTGTCACACAGGGTTTTAATGAACTCAAGGCTCAAAGCCATGCGGGTCTGCTAATCCAGAGGGGGAAAAGAGTCAGGAAAGGTCTTTGGATGAGCAGGAAGGTGAGGAATGTTTGCCTTTTGCACCCCTGAGTGGCAGACGTTACCCTGTCACCAGGTTAGCACTGCCTGACGCCCAGGCTGGGAGACAGGATCTTTGGGAATGATGTTAGAGGGACAAACACTCCCATATTTGGAGAAATGTTCCCAAAAAAAAACCACCCACTCCTGTGCCACCACCCTGGTCCCGTGGCTGCCAGGCAAACCTGGAGCTGCAGGGTGCCAAAGGAAACGTGCAAATAATGGGAATGGTTCTGAAAAGGAGTTTTCCCTCTGTATGAAACCAATATTCCCATATGAAACCACCTAAAAATGGAGATCAGAGCTCCCAGCCATGGGTGGGGGCTCATTGCAGGCTGGATGGGGTCTGGAGGATGGAGAGGCGGGCTGGGTTTGGGGTTTGGAGGATGAGGAGGGGGCTGGGTGAGGGGTTTGGAGGATGAGGAGGGGGCTGGGTGAGGGGTTTGGAGGATGAGGAGGTGGGCTAGGTTTAGGATTTGGAGGATGAGGAGGTGGGCTGAGTTTGGGGTTTGGAGGATGAGGAGGTGGGCTGGGTTTGGGGTTTGGAGGATGGGGAGGTGGACTGAGTTTGGGGTTTGGAGGATGGAGAGGTGGGCTGGGTGAGGGGTTTGGAGGATGAGGAGGTGGGCTAGGTTTAGGATTTGGAGGATGAGGAGGTGGGCTGGGTGAGGGGTTTGGAGGATGAGGAGGTGGGCTAGGTTTAGGATTTGGAGGATGAGGAGGTGGGCTGGGTGAGGGGTTTGGGGTTGGGGGCTGGGCACAGCCGGGGCGGGGATGGACCCGTGGCTGGATCCCTGTCCCCGCTGTGCCCGCAGGCTCCCGGCGGGATGGGCGGCACAGCCCGAGCGGCAGCGCAAGGGCGAGGAGCTGACGGATGAGGAGAAGGAAATCATCAACCGGGTGATCGCCCGCGCCGAGAAGATGGAGGAGATGGAGCAGGAGCGCATCGGGTAAGGGGGGGCTGGCGACACCGAGGGACACAGCAGGGACACAGCAGGGACACAGGGACCCCGGGGCCGCGGCAGGAGGCTCTGCTTGGCTGCTTTCCTGGGCAGCAGCCTCTGCACTGCGGTGCTTCTCCTGGAAGGAGCCTGCGGGGATCTTTGGGCCCCGGCCAGGAGGAACCTGGGAGGGAGCGGCTCCGGGAGCCTCGGGGGGCTGGAGCCTTCTGCTCTCATCCCGGGTTTTTTTTTCAATGGAAAAGGAATCATTGATAGCAGCTCACTGAGCCAGAGCACGGAGGAGTTTGGTGCTGTTGTGGGATGGATGAATCCCGCTCTGGAAGGAGCTGTGTGAGGCTCAGGAGGGCTGAGTGATGCTCACTCGGGGCTGTGATGCTCGGGTTTGCCAGGCTGGCCTCTGGCAGGGAGGCAGCAGTGGTGCTGGCCCTCAGCTGGCCAGGCAGCTTCAGGGAGCTGCTCATGGAAATCCTGATTTTCTGGGATTTTTCTTTTCTGGGTCCTGGGGTCCCCAGGGCCACTGGTACCTCATTTTTCACCAGGGGCATTCCTGGTGCCCATGCAGAGGGAGGGAAGTGCCCATGTTTCCTTTCCTGCCAGGTAAAACGAGCTAAGGACGAGGTATCCATCCCCTTCCTCTGCTGGGAATGGTTTTCCAGAGGGGATCTCCATGATCCCGTTGGAATCTCCATAATTCTCTTTTCCTGACAGAGGAGCACTTTCTTCTCACTGAGCTTAAGCATCCACCACTCCTTTTTTCTTTTCCCAGCAGGGAAAACACTCAGCCCCAGGCAGGAGCCACACTCCCCACTGCTTTGGGAAGTGCCAAATTCCCTCTCACAGCTCATGAACACTTTGCTGTCCCTTAAATACTGGGATGCTCTGGCTGTGGAGAAGATTTATTTCCTCATTTTCCAGAAATCCTTGCTTAGGATTTGAACATCCTGGGAAGGTTTTGCCTCTCCAGGGGCTGCTCTCCCTGCCTGGGCTCGGCTCCTGCCCCGTGGATGTGCTGCTCCCTGGGGCTGGAGGTGCCTCCAGGGCTCGGCATCACTTTCCACCAGGCAGCGCTTCCCCCTCTCGGCTCTTTGGCAGAAGCCGGGTGAGAGCGGCTCTCTCTGAGTTTGGTGATTCACGCCCAAGAAGAGCTCACAAACAGCTTTCCCTGGCGTTTCCCTTTCCTAGCCCGGTAAGAATTCCTTCCCAACGCGCGCGATGCTCCTTGGATGAGCCGCAAATCATCTCGGGGAGAGATTTATTTCGTACAGCTGTTTTCCAGCCCTTCCCTTTGCCGAGCCGGAGGAGGTTTGCTCATCCTCATTCATGAAAAGCCGGGCGGAGGGGCTGGGAGCCTGGAATTCTGGCGGATGTGCAACCGCAGCTGATTCCCCTCCTGCGAGGAGGAGGAGGAGGAGGAGGCGTAGCGGGAGCCGTGCCAGCCCCTTTGTGTTTGTTGGCTTGCACAACAAGAGCTGTAGGATGTTCAGCCCCTACAGGGAATGTGGGACAGCGGCTGGATCAGCCTCGCAGGGAGTCGGGAATCATCCGCTCGGGTGTTATCCAGGACAGCTCATTCTGTTAGAATAAATATATTATCTAAAATAATCCGGGTTTGCCAGGCTGGCCTCTGGCAGGGAGGCAGCGGTGGTGTGGCTGGCCCTCAGCTGGCCAGGCTGCTTTAGGGAGCTGCTCATGGAAAGCCTGATTTTCTGGGATTTTCTGGGGTTTTTCTATTCCTGCAAAGGGAAAAATTAATCCATTAGAACTCACCCAGAGAAGCTGTGGCTGCCCCATTCCTGAAGTGTCCAAGGCTATGTTGGAGCAACCTGGGATAGTGGAAGGTGTCCCTGCCCATGGCAGGGGTCCTTTCCAACACAAACCGTTCCATTATTCCATGAAAACACTGTTTTTGGTTAATATAAGGAATAGCTCATATGGAGTGAGATTCCAAAGGAGGAATATGTGGTGAATACTTGGATTTGCCTCAATAAGTGGAGCTGTTTGAGGGATCCATTTGAGCTTTACACCCAGTCCTTGAGGAATCCTCAATCCCACAACCAGGTCTGTGGATGAACCTCCTCATGCCTCAAACCCTTCCCAATTTTTTGCCCTCCATCTCCTGTATCCTCCACCCCACCAGCCCCTTGTCTTGGGAACAAATCGATGCCTCTTGTCGAGCTGTTGTTTGTGGAATTGGACTTGGTGTCAAACCCAGCTCAGACTAATCCTGTGAGGGAGTATTTTTAGCTCTGAGGGTGGATGGATCCCGTGGGATACGTGAGCTGGATGCTGATGAGGCCTGGAGGACAGGGACGCTGGGTGTGGGGGGGATTTTTTGTGTCTCGTGGCTCGGAGAAGGACGGGAGGAGCTGGAATCATCCTGAACATGACACAGCAGGAGCACGTCGGGCTGGAGCTGCTGGGTGATCAGGATCTTCCTTTGGGATGAGGGACATAGAGCTGGAAGTTTTTGGGAGAAGGGATCATCCATGTGGGCAGGGATGGATCTGTTCTTGTCTGTGCTTGGGGGTCTCGTGGTGGCTCTGGTGGCACTCTGGTGACACTGGTGCTATTCCAGCTGCAATCCACGAGGATCCTGTTCTCCAGCTGCCACAGGAGCACCTGCAGGCACTAATTGACTCCGTTCTGCATCTCTAATTGGGGGCCATCAATAACCCAGCCAGGCTGCTCACTGCCTAATGAGCTCCAGCATGCTCCTGGCATTGAGGGAAGATCTGAAACCATCCCAAGGTGGCAATGGATATTTCTGGAGAGCACGGAGCTGGCTCTCCCAGAGGGAAGGTGACAGCTGGCTCCTGGCTCTGGCCATGGCCCTGTGGTCCCCTCTCAACCTGCAGTGGCCTGGCTGTGTCCCCCTGGGTCCCACCTTTGCTCCAAGAGGAGCAGCTCTGCAGCAGGATTGGATTTTAATTTAACTCGGCTGCTCATGGCTGGGATGACACCGGGATAACTCAGGAGCAGATGGAAGTCCCTGGGGATTAAATCATTAACCTCAGTGGCAGGGAAGCTGTCTGGGGACCACAGCCTGGGATCTTCATCCCTGTGTGCAGACAGCACAGAGATAAAATTCAGGCTCAAGGCAGGACAGGGAGGTTACTGGAGACAGCTGGGAGCCTCTCCTGGGATGCCAATTTCTGGAGGAGATGAGGTCCAGTCGTGACCAGGGGACAGCTTGTGCTGCTGGAGATTTTGTGGGGGTTTGGTTGAGCTTTCCCCTCCAAAAACCCCCTCCTCTCTTATTTCCAAGGCTGCAAAAATTCCCAGCCTGCTGGAGCACATGCAGCAAACACCTGGATGAGCAAGGGATGGGATATTTGGAAAAACTCTGTGGGTCTTCCCTCTGTGGGTGAGGGCTCAGCCTGGAAAAGCCCCAGTGGTGCTTTACCTTTAGCTCCCTGCTCACTTGGAGGGGAGGAAAATTGCTTCTCATTTCTCATCCCAATTTTAATTATGTTTCCCTTAATCTGGAGCTTGGCTGCTTTTCTTGTCCCTTTTCCACCAGGAAAATGAGCTTTAATTTAATATTCATTCCCTTTAAGGCACACGATTTCTCCACGGAGACGAGGCTGGGCTTCATTCTGGAGGCTCTTGGTGACCTCCTTTGTGTTTCACTGGAATTTTTTTGCCATGGATGTGGTGGCTGAGCCCATCCCTGCTGCTTCCTGCAAGGCACTGAGGAGCAAGTGGATCATGGTGGCCTGGACCAGGTCCTTCCTCGTGGATCAGGTCCTTCCTCCTGGATCAGGTCTTTTTCCACCCTTTTTGCTGCACTAAAAATCCTCCCTGCCACAATTTAAAGCCCATTAAGGACATCTTGGCCATTAATTTTTTGCAGTTCTGATGAATATTTAAACACGGCAAACTCCTGCTCCGTTGTTTAAGCCTCATTTCCTGGGATCATCAGCACTTCATTCTGGTCACTCTGTCCCTCTTCCCACCCCTCTTCTCCTGCTGCAATGCTGAGAGTTCCATGGAATCATCATTTAGGTTGGAAAAGACTTCTAAAGCCATGGAATCCAACCCTAAACCCAGCTCTGCCAAAGCCACCAAGGCTCTGTCCCACCCAGGACTGAACCCAGCCCAAGGGACCCCTCATCCCTGTGGGATCCTTTTCCTGCCACAGACCATGGGGAATATTTGGATGTGCTCCAGGGATGTCCCTCACGGCCCGCCTTCCCCCTCCCAAACCCCAGTCCTGGGGTTTGATTTCCATCACCAGGGGCCGTTCCATGGCTGTTATCTCAGGTGCAACATTGCAGATAAAGCTTCTCCTCTCTCTCCCATCGGTGCCTAATCCCTGTAATCCCTGTTTCCCTGGCAGGTGAGGGATCTCTCCCCAGCCCGGGGCTGTCCCTGAGGGCTGGGCTGAGCCAGCTCCCTGCCGCCGGCTCCAATTAATCCACTCCCCGATTTTTTTTAACAATTGGAATGATGTTTCCCGGGGAGTTGAAGCGCAGATCGTGGGGAGGAAGATGCTGCTGGAGCAGTGGAAGGCAGAGAGATGAGCTGGAGGCTGGTTGTGTGCAATAAAAGTGAGGAGGAAACGATCTCCAGTGGAGAGAAAAGCTTTTGGGAAGGCAGAAATCTCATTCCTGGTGAGGGCGGGGCTTCCCTTGGTTATTAATGGGAGAACGGGATGGATTTGCATCTCTGGAGATGCTGGATGGAGCTGGAAACAAACCTGGGCTTTTTTTCCTCCCAGTTATTGCCTTTATCAGGAGCTTCTCAGCCCAGGGGTCTGGGCACAACCCCCCTTTCTTCCTGCCAGGTTCACACCAGGACTTTAAATTGAACTTTTTCTACAGTTCTCTCTCAGCAGCGTTTGAGTCATGGGGAAAAAAAAAAAAAAAAAAAAAAAAAAAAAAAAAAAAAAAGGAAAAAAAAAAAAGAAAAAAAAAAAAGAAAAAAAAAGAGCCCAATTTCTCCCTCTTGAATGGGTGTTTTAATTAGGGAAATGTACTTGGCTTGCAAGTGGTGCCACAGGTGTGTCCTGGCTGCTGAGCTCTTCCAGTTGTTCAAAAATCCCACTTAAGGAGCAGCTCGTGCTAAATGAGAGCCTGGGAGAGATTTTTGGAGCTAAATAATGAATCTCTTGAAATGCAAAGGCTTTTTCCTCTTTTTTGCTTTTTTTTTTTTTTCCTCCCTCCCTTTGATTGTGCCATTTGTTCCAGTTTCTATAATAAGTTTGTTTGGGCTTGCAGATTTCCAACTGGAAGCTGCTTTGCTTGGAGCTCCTGCAGCTCAGAGGGAGGAACTGCAGGGGATATGGGGTTTGTCCATGAATAAAAGAGGTTTTTTCCCTCAAAATGCTCCCCCTTGGTGAGGTGGGGGATGATAAAAGCTGGCTGTTGTGGGGATCATGCATTCCATGGGATGTGGGCTGGGGTTAATTGCTTTTAAATAACGCTTGGGGAACAGCCAGGATCCAGGTTTTAATTGGAATTGATGGTTGGGTGTTTGTGGGGTGATGCAGCTCTGCTGGATTCTCTGGGATTTCTGTGTTTGCCACAGGCTCTGGAGCTTGGGAAGGCACCAGGGGTGGATGGTGGCTCCAGAGCTGGGTTATTCTCTAGGGAGGAACCACCTGTGGATGTGAAGGGCAGGGATGGACCACGGCACCTCTCAAGTAAATCCCAGAATGGTTTGGGTTGGAAGGATCTCAAATCTTCTCTCATTCCATGGGCAGGGACAATTTCCACCAGCCCAGGTTGCTCCAAGCCCCATCCCACACTGGAGCAGGAAGCTTCTCCCCGATGTGGGAAAGCACAAAATCCTCTGGCTGTGTCCTGAGGGTGCTGTCTGTCAGCACAAGGATGAGAACCAGGATTGCTGCATTTCGAGCCCCCGTGCTCCCGGTGCTGGCAGGAACTCGTGATCTCTCCCATCTGCTGTCTGGTGACACCAGAGCTGTGAAAACAGAGACTTGTGCCCACTGCTGGCTCTGTCTGGCTCTGCTGCTGCCCACCCAGCCTGGCTTCCAGCTGGGAACAGGCTGCAGGTTCATCTGGAAGTGGCAGGAGGCGGCTCCGCAGCCCAGCGGGATCAGCCTCGCGTGGGGAGCAGTGGGAGATTCCTGGCTGGGTTTTGGCAGAGCTGAGGTGTTAACATGGCTTTGCTTGGGTAATTTGTGGAATTATGGGTCCACATCCCTGAGCGTGGCTGGGCTTGGTGGCTTTGAGATGTCCCTGTGGACTGCAGTGAAGCCTTTTTGGGCTGTGATGTCCTAAAATACTTCATTTTGGGAAGAAATTCCTCCCTGGGAGGGTGGCGAGGCCCTGGCACAGGTTGCCCATTCCTGGAAGAGTCCAAGGCCAGGATGGAAGAGCCTGGTCTAGTGGGAGGTGTCCCTGCCCATGGCAGGGGTGGAACTGGATGATTTTAAGGTTCCTCCAAACCAAAACCATCCCATGCTCATATAATTTCCCCTCCTCATGCTGCCGTTCCTTTATTTGCCTTTTCCCCACGGAGCCCATGAATTTGGCTGTCCAACCCCAACCCCAGGGTGTGTGCAGGGAACCTGTGGATGGTTTATGAGCATTTCAGAGGCCCTGGCAGCCGAGTCACCACGAATCTGAAGCTGTCACCCCTCGTGGGAAAACGCCTTTCCAACACCCGGCGTTTTTTTTCCGCCACGGCGCCGTCAGATTTGGGTCAGGCTGCCACGGGGGGCTGCTCCCTCCGGTGGGCTCGGGTCTCCTCCTCCCTTTCTTCGTTCCTTCCTTGCTGAATGACATAAATAATGCAGCTTTTTTGCCTTGCTGTGCTATTTTTAGGGCCAGGATTCTGGGTTAGCTGAGCGCACGACGCCGACGCCAGCTCCCGGCTGCTCGCAGCTCCTTCCTCCTTTCCAAACTCCTTCGGCCAATGCTGCCTTTCCAAAACTTCCTCAGCTGGTTTTGGTTTTTGGGTTTTTATTTATCTTTGCAGGAACCAGGTGTGTTTTCACAGCCTGACCTCCAGTGGGCCTTCATGTCAATGCAAGAATTTCCATCAAATATACACAACATTATTTTTCCTCAAATAATAAGAAAATTTATTAATTAATTAATTCACTCCTCATTAGAGGCCTTCCAGGATCTCCTCCTTCAGCTCTTCATGGGCAGCTGCCGGGCCTGGGTGGAAAGGTTTCTATTTAGGGACAAGTTGCTCCATGCAAAGCTGCTGCCTTGGATGGATTTTCCATGTCCATGGAGCTGGGGCTGGTGCCACCTCTCTGGCAGCATCCCTGGAAGTCAATATTGTGCCATATAAACCTGTTGGAATCCTATTTCCCACTGGGATGTGATTATTATTTATTATGGGATTATTTCCCATAGCTGGAAAGGGAGAAGCTCCATGGGGAGCAACACCTGGAAAAAGAACAGCCAGACCCAAGGCAGCAGCTGCCCCTGGGGAGTGGGGCCTGTCCCCATGTCCTGCCCTTTTCCTGGCATTCCCTGTGCCCTTGCTGACATCCCTGTGCCCTCTGGCAGGCGCCTGATGACCCGGCTGGAGGACATGCGCCGCAGCGTGCTGGGGGACGGCGTCAACCGCTGCATCCTCTGCGGGGAGCAGCTGGGGACGAGGGGCTCTGCCTGCGTCGTCTGCGAGGACTGCAAGAAGGTGAGACTCCCCCTAAAGGTGAGACCTGAGCCCCACAAACCCCCCCAGCCCGGGGGCACCGTGGATTTTGGGTGCTCGTTTCCATAGCACCAGAGTCACTGGTGGTCGTGCAGGCACAGCTGTTGCTGCTGGTGTTGGGGACACTTTGGTGGCACCGGTGTCACTCAGATCTTTGTTTTGCCCGCAGAACGTGTGCACCAAGTGCGGGGTGCAGACCACCAACAACCGGCCCCAGGCCATCTGGCTCTGCAAGATCTGCAGCGAGCAGAGGGAGGTGCGTGTGGCCCCTGTCCCCTCTGTCCCCTCTGTCCCCTCTGTCCCCCCCATATCTCTGAGACCGGACTGACTCAACCTCCCAAAGGCCTCCAGCACCACCCAGCCTCGCCCAGCGTCTGTTTGAGCATGGTTCTTACAGGATGGTTTTGTTTTCTACGCAAAATGATGTTTTATTTCACGAAAACAGAGGTTTGGGGGTGCAAGGGGCTGTTGTGGGCAGAGATTGGCTGCTGTGGCATGAGCAGGGGAGTTAATTGATTCATTAACTAGCGGGATGGGCTGCAGGGTGGGGATGTTGGGTTGCTGGAGGAAGCCCAAGGTGGTGTGAAGCCCTGAGAGGCCCCATCCTGCTCCCGCAGGTGTGGAAACGCTCCGGTGCCTGGTTCTTCAAGGGTTTGCCCAAGCAGATGCTGCCACAGCCAATGCCCGTCAGCAAGAAGGGACCCCAAACCCCAAGCGAGCCCCGCCCGGCCGAGTCGCCCGCCCCAGACCCCAAAGTCCCCTCCCGGGCACCCACCCGAGGTAGGTGACAGCGAGGGCTGCCCCCCGGCACTGCCAGAGAGGCTCTGGGCTCCTTCCCATCCTCAGCAAGGGAAAATTCTGGGGAGAAAGCATCCGGAGCAGTCGTGTGGCTGCTGCCCGTGTGCTAAAGGGGGTAGCAATGGAGCCTGGAGAGGTTTTATCCAGGATTTCCAGGTGGGGTTGCAGGACATCCTCGAACAAAGCAGCCCCGGGTGGGGATCAGGGCGCGGCTGAGGGTTTGGGACGTGGTGATGGGGAAGCCTTGAAAAAATAAGGATAAAATACCGGGGAAACAGTGGCTTTGTATCCCGGGATGGGGTTGGGGGTGCGTGGGCCGCAGCTTCACCCCCTCTCGCTCTGTTTGTGCCCCCAAGGCCAGGCGGATGCCGAGGACACCGAGGGTAAGCACCGGCCTTTGTCCCCTCCCCGTGCCGAGCCCTGTCCCTGCCTCCTCCTCTTCCCAAGGCGTTTTCCCACCCAGTTTCCCCACGGGATGCTGCGGCAGGATCTCTCCTTGCTGCTGCTGCCGCCCACCCTGCGGGGGGCCCGGGTTATTCCAGGGCTTCCCCACCTCCCGCACACGCCGGGGCTGAGCCACTGCCGCTCCCGAGCCGCCTCCGTGGGTGGTGGGACCTGCTGGGAGGGGCAAGTGTTTTTTTTGTTTTTTTTTTCTTTTTGTTTTTTTTTTAATTTTTTTTTTCTGGTTATTTAACCAGAAATCCTTGGAAAACCTCCCGGGGAAAGTTTAGGATGCTTGTGGGGGCTTGTGCCGGTCTGTGGGGGATGGAGCAGCCCAGCCTAGTGCTGTGCACAGGAGGCAGAGCAGGGTGAGGAGGCAGCAGTGGCTTGTTCTGGTTATTCCTTGCGCCCTCCGGCACTTCCAGTGGTGGAATCATTCCGTTTGGAAGAGCCCTCAAAGCCCATGGAGTTCAGCCATTCCTCCAGCACTGCCAAGGCCACCACTGAGCCATGTCCCCAAGGGCCACATCCACGCTTGCTGTTAAATCCCCCCGCAGGGATGGGGACTCCTGGGCAGCTGTGTCAGGGCTAGACAATCCTTCCAGTGAAGAAATTTTCCCTAATATCCAACCTTAACCTCCCCAGGCATTACCTGAGGCCGTTTCCTCTTGTCCTGTGGCTTCTTGCCTGGGAGAAGAGCCCGACCCCCAGGTGGCTCCTGCCAGGGAGGTGTGGAGAGTGAGGGGGTCTCCCTGGGCGTTCATTTTGGATAACAGCCCCCAATTTCACACTTCCACATGGGATGCCAAGGGGATGAGGATCCCTGATCCCCCTCCAACACTATCTGCTCCTCATTTGGGTGATCATTAAGTTGGGAACAGCACAGTGGCTGCAAACCCTCCTCTTGGCTCCGTTGGAAGAGGCAAAGAGGGGCTGGGGGAACAGCTCCCGCCTGGAATGGTCCCTTCCATCCCACCCTTCCTTTAGCCCGGGTTCTGATGCCCCCAGCTGACGATCTCCCTCTTCCCGTGCAGCAGCAGTTGGGGAAAGCACTTAATTAAGGCGATTTAATCACGGTGCCGTTAAACCTCCCAGCCCCACGGGCAGCTTTTATTAATCCACGGCTCCTGGAGTCGGGAAGGCTTTGCCAGCTCCGCACGCCCCTGCCGGTGCTCAGCATGCTCCTGCCGTGCCCATGATTTTCCTACAGCTCCCTTGGAAAATTATTTATTGCACGGCTCTCTCTGCACCACGGGGCTCCTGCTCCTGGATGCTCATTTCCCCCGCTCCCTGCTCTTCAGCATTCCCGGTGTATTTCCCTCTCTCCCTCCTCCTTTCCCCCCACAATCTGTTGAGTTCTGATTTGTCCTCACGCCCGGTGACCCTGAGAGCCCAGCCAAGGAGAAACAGCCCATTTATGTCACGGCAAAGATTTATCCCTGGCGTCTCCAGCAGCAGCCAGGTGAGCGCCGAGACCTTTCCCGTCACGTCCGTGGGGTCGCAATTCATCACCCCGGAGCGCTGGGCTGGGATTTATCCGCTGGGTGATGGAAGGGAGAGGCAGAGGCAGCTGCCACGGCTGTCTCCTTAATAAATGGGAGATGATCAGCAGAAGGGAAATAGGATCCCCCCTCCCGATCCCAGGAATTTGGAGCTGTGGTGCCATCAAGGGTCTGAAGGGTGCTGAGGACCAGGTGATGGATACCTCAGGCCTTATTTTCCCGTGGGACTCTTGTGTCCTTGGGGATTTCCTGAGCAGGTTTGATGGTGCAGAGCCCTCCTGCCGCAGTGCCCGGAGCTCGGAGGTGCCGCTGCGGTGGCCGTACCCATTGTCCCCCTGCTGCTGGCACCCAGGCCGGGGACGGCAGCTCGCTTTTCCAGCCTCACTGCTCCTTTCTCCCTCTCCCTGCAGGCACCGACGGCACAGCGGCCGCCCGGGGGAGCCGCAAAGCGGCCGAGGGCCGGCCGGGTCCGTGCGGCAGCGAGGACACCGCTGGGGACAGCGACAGCCGCGACTACGCTGCCGAGAGCGGGGTCAGCAGGAGCCCCGGTGAGAGCGGCGCTGCTCCTGCATCCCGGCACGGACAGATGGGGGGACACAAAGCCGGGAGCCATCTGCGGGTGCTCTCTGCTGATCGTCCCTCGTTCCTTGCAGGTGTGAAGAGAACCAACTCCGTGCAAGGCCAGCGGCCACCCCCGCCGGCCAGCGCCGCTGGACCTGCCCCGGCAGCCGCAGGTAGGATGCGATGGGAGCGCGGACAAGGCGTCCGGTCCCTGGGGACACCGCACGGGCAGGGACTGCGGCTCTGCAGGGTGGGAGAGGGCACCAGGGGATGTCGCAGGCGGTGATGCCACCCACCTCTGTCCCCAGCGCCGGCGGCCGCAGCGGCAAGGCCGGGTCCCGGGGGTCCCGCCCGCTTCCCGGAGAGACAAGGTAACCCCGGGCGGGCTGCGGGGGGCTGGGGGCAGCGCGGGCCGGGGGATAACGGGGTCCCTCCCGCAGCGAGCCCCCCGGAGCCGGCCCGCGGCGCCGCCAGGGAGGAGAGGGGAGGGGGCTTTGCCGTGCCCCCCGGCAGGGAGGACAGGCCAGCCTGGCAGCCCCCTGCTGCCACCCAGCCCCCGCCCGCAGCCGCGGCCCCGCAGCGGCAGCAGCCCCGCGAGGAGGAGGAGGAGGATGCCAACAGCTACGACTCGGATGAAGGCAGTATGTAGCCGGGAAGGGAGGGAGGGAGTTTTCTTTGGGAAATGTGGGATTTGGAGGAGGTTGCTGGCTGGGCGTGACTCGCGTTGGAAGGCGGTGGGTGTCCAGCAGGGAAAGTCCTTGGGGAATGATGCTTCCCTGCGGGGCTCGGAGCTGGGGCGGGATTTGAGGGGGAGGATCTGTGGTAGAACATCCTGGGTGGGAAGAGCTGCTCGGGGTCGGGATCGGGTGCTTGGATTGTTTCATCCTGGGATGAAGAAGCTTGCTTTTCATCCCTGGGATGAAGAAGCACGAGCCTGAGCTGGTTTCCAGAGAGCCAAGACGGGAGCCAGGTGCTGAGCCCAGCCTTGGGAGGAGCTGCTGTCCCCAGCTGGAGCATCTCCTCAGGGGTCAGGGTGGAATTGCTGTGGGAAGGGTTGGCAGGGTTATTCCTCCTTTGCCTGGAGAATATTGGAGTCAGCTCCAGAGCCCCAGGCTGCTCTCCCTGGGCAGTCCCTGCCCTGCAAAGCTGTGCAGAGCTCCCAAATCCACCTGGATTTGCGGCGGTTTGGCCGCTGCCAGCACAGTGTCACTGCATTAAACAGCTTTTACGTTTGACCTGCAAATCTTTCTAATTATTACTAATCGGGGATGATTAAATGCAGTTATTGGCTGGGGTTTTAACGAGGTTGTTTCCTCCTCTTCCTCCCTCTCTGTCAGCCACGCTGGGAGCTCTGGAGTTCAGCCTGCTCTACGACCAGGACAACAGCTCCCTGCACTGCACCCTCATCAAGGCCAAGGCAAGGGCTCCTCTTTTCCTCTCCTTTCTCCTGGTTTAAATCCATCTGGCTCCCAGTTTCTCTGGTACAATGGGAAGGAAGCCATGTGGCTGCTGGCAGAGGCTGCTCCCTTGGGAGACTCCAGGCACAGCTGCTCCTGGCTGGGGAGGGTTGTGGGGCTTTTCCTTGTGTGCCTCCAAGAGATCTGTGGGAGTGGTGATGCCCTGGCACAGTCCTCCCAGAGAAGCTGTGGCTGCCCCATCCCTGGAAGTGTCCAAGGCCAGGCTGGACAGGGTTTGGAGCAGCCTGGGACAGTGGAAGATGTCCCTGTTTATGGCAGGGGGTGGAACTTGGTGATATTTGAGGTCTCCTCCAACCCAAACCCATCCTGTGGTTCCACAATGCTGACTTTTCCTGGGATGGGTTGATTCAGCACATCCTGGCACCCACAGCTGCTCAGGACAGAAGCTCTCGGGTCACTGAACACATTTTCTCTTTGCGTTTTTCATGGGCAGGTTTTTCTCTTCCCTGTCTTTGCTCTAGGAGAATTCACATCCTATGTTTCCTTTATCCTTTTTTAGGGCTTAAAACCAATGGATTCCAATGGCCTGGCTGATCCCTATGTGAAGCTGCACCTCCTGCCCGGAGCCAGCAAGGTGAGGCTTTGCCAGGTTTGGTGCTGGGGATGGAGCAGAGGTTTCTCAAATCCCCCTCAGATCAGATTTTCCCTGTTGATTTCTCTGCTTGCTGCTGTTTTCCCTGGGGATGTCTCTGATGCTCCCAGACGCTCTCCCAGACCCAAGAACAGCTCATCCTGCAGGCAGGAATCTGCTCAGAGATGGAGGGAAGCTCCAGAGGAGGCATTGCTGTTAATGCATCACAAAACATCTGCCAAAAAAATCTAATTATGCCCAGGGTTGGAATTATCCATTTGCTTGGAAGCTGCAGCACGTTCTTGCTGGAGCTGTGGGGGAAACTCTGGCTCCATCATGGAAATTCCTGGAAATCTCCCTCCCCAGCCCAGCTGAGCTGATCTGGGTGGGCAAATCTTGAGGAAGGAATGACCACCAGCAGTGCTGGCTCTTTCGTTAGAAGGTGCAGCAGAGTTCTGCTCAGAGGAACCAGGAGTAAAACCAGGGGAAAATTGATAATAAAGTAATTGGATTGATTTTACACCTGTACTTTATGCACAGGGACACCTGGTCTTGTTTGGAGGAAATCCAGGTGGGATGTTGGGAATTGCTTTGATTTCTGCTGCTCTCATTTGCTGATATTTTTTTTTTTTTTTTTTTTAATTTTGAATATGTTGCTGTGAAAGACACACAAGCAAGTGACAGCTCCTCAATTCCCCACTGTCACCTCTTTTAGACCACAAGAGCTGTGACTTGAGCACATCCACATCCCACATTCTGCCCTGGGCACCTTTTCCCCTCTCCTTGAGGGAATAAACCCCAGGGAATGACAAAATCCAGGCTCTCCTGGCTACCACATGTAACAAAATCCCCGGTGCTTGTGCTAAATTCCACTTTGATGCTCCCTGGGAGCTCACCATCACCCAGCTGTGCCAGCTGTGATGGGGGATCCCTGCCAGGAGCTGGGATTTGGGCAGGGAGGAGTCCTGCTGCGATTCCCCTGTGTTTGTCTGACCCCACAGTCGAACAAGCTGAGGACGAAGACGCTGCGCAACACCCGGAACCCGGTGTGGAACGAGACCCTGGTGTACCACGGCATCACCGACGAGGACATGCAGAGGAAAACCCTCAGGCAAGCCCAGCACGAGCCCAGGGGTCCCACGGGCTGGGGCTGTGGGGGTCCTCACTCACAGCACCACCCCCAGGAGGGCAGGGGGGGTTAGGGCTGTGAGAAATGCAGTTTTGGGTTAAAATCAACACGAATTTGGTCATTTGGATGGTTCTTTGGAGAGAGGAGAGCTGGCATTTTGACCTTGTAATTTAATAGTAAATTATTGATTACACTATGATTTTTATCATCATAGAGATGTGCATCTCTGCTGATTTGACAGTAGCCCAGAAAAAAAAAGTCCATATAAATATCTCTTAAAATTTATGTCTTCCCCCCCCCGCCCCTCAGAAAACTTCCACCTCCTGATTTCTTGCCCCATCACAAAGCAAATATTACAAATGTTGATTTTTTTTTTTTTTTTGGCAAGATAGAATTTGGGTCTTGATGGCTTTTGTTCAGAGGAAATCCAGATCAAGGGTGGGTTTGGGTGGTTTTGTTTTTCTTTTCCCTCCCCGCAGGAATGGGTTTGGCTCTGGAGCTGGGCACTGCTCCAGCCTGGTTGATGTTCCCTTTTCCCTCTTCCCTCCAGGATCTCCGTGTGTGACGAGGACAAATTCGGCCACAACGAATTTATTGGAGAAACCAGAGTTGCCTTGAAAAAACTCAAAGCCAACCAGAAAAAGAACTTCAACATCTGCCTGGAGAGAGTAATACCAGTGAGTGTCTGTGAAAATTCCTTCTGTTCCCCTAGGAAATGGCACCTGAGGGATGCAGGGATGGGCTGGAGGGGCTGGAGGTGCCTGACTTCCCTGGTGCCTTTAGGAGTTGCATTCCCACCTATGCCTGGGCTGATGTGACATCCCAAGATGAGAAGAGATAAGAGCCTGGTGGGAATCCACGGGAAGTGACTCCAGGGCCTGCTCCTGTTGGCTTTGTCAGCCCCTGGAGATGGATGTCACCGTGCAGGAGGGGACAGCTTGCTCTGTCCCTCGTTGAATCCACTGGGACGGGGTTGATGGAGAAGATGGACATTCCTGAGATCCCTCCACTTTGGAGTGCAGTGCAGGAGCTGGGCTGCCTGCATTCCCAGGTGTTTTTGCTCTGGGATGTGCCTCTCCCAGTCATTCACGGCAGTCTCCTTGTCCCTTTCCCATCCCAGACGAAGCGTGCCGGAACAACGGGTGCATCCCGTGGGATGGCTCTGTACGAGGAGGAGGTGAGTCCTCGGAGCAGGACAAGCTCCATCCACATCCTTTCCACCATCCCTTGTGTACAACCCCATTATCCCCCCAACATTCCCTGACATCCATCCCATCCCGTTTTTCCTCCACGCGCACCTCTGGCGGCTCCTCCCGCAGGTGGATCGCGGCGGGGACGTGGAGGAGCGCGGGAAGATCCTGGTGTCCCTCATGTACAGCACCCAGCAGGGCGGGCTCATCGTGGGCATCGTGCGCTGCGTGCACCTGGCGGCCATGGACGCCAACGGATACTCGGATCCCTTCGTCAAGCTGTGAGTGAGCCGGGAATGGCTCCGGGCTGGAATGGCTCCCTGCTGTCCTTCCTCTGGAGCGCTGGCACGGCACGAGCTGTCCAGTGGTGGTGGTGTCCTCCTTGTGGGTGGTGTTGACCCAGCCCTTGGGTCTGTGGCTCCCCGGAGCTCCCCAGGTGCCCAGATTCCTCGTGGAGAATCCCAGGATTGTTAAAGGCTGGAAAAGACTTCAGGAGTCCAAGTTTTGGCTGACCACCTTATGTCTGCAAGCAGAGGGCACGGGGGGGATGTGGGGAGGGTTTGTGTGGTTGTGTTTGAGGGTCCCAGAGTCAGGGAAGAGATGAGAGTCTTGACTCTGTGTTTCAGAAGGCTGATTTATTATATTATGATGTTATATTATATTGAAATGCTATCCTAAAACTATACTAAAAAGAATAGAGAGAAAGGATCCATCAGAAAGATGGAATGGAATGGAATGGAATAGAATGGAATGGAATGGAATGGATGACAAAAACCTGTGACTCTCAGAGAGTCCACGCAGCTGGGCCATGGTTGGTCATTAATTAGAAACAACTCACATGGACCAATCACAGATGCACCTGTTGGTAAACAGCCTCCAGGCCACATTCCTCACCATCAGACAGTTAATTGTTCACATTTCTTTTCTGAGGCTTCTCAGCTAGAACAGGAGAAAAATCCTAGCAAAGGATTTTCGTAGAATATCCCAGTGACAGGTTTGGGGCTGGTGCCTGACTTCCCCAGGATCCATAGGAGTGAGATTCCCACCTGTGACTCATCAAGGGAGTCCAGGGACAGTGGAAGCTGGAGGACAGGGGGTCCTTCCCTCCACCTCTGACCCACCCTGGCTGCAGGACAGAGGTGGCTCCACGTCCCTCCGTGCCCTGCTTGCTGCCCCATAAACCCCCATGGCTCCTGGGAATGTGGGGGAATGAGGTTTTTATTCCAACTTCATATGAGCTGCACCACAGAGAAATCCCTGCAGCCATTCCTGGTGGGGGTTTTGCTCCTGTTTTTTTCCTTTGCCTTCAGAAAAAAACCTCTGCTCTCCCTAAAACTCATTCAGTGACTCTCATGTCGAACATATTCTGCTCATCTTTTTGTAGCTCAGTGGAACTGAGCAGTTTCCCTTCCCAGTCTCTCTTTATTTGTTGTATTCTCCATTTCCACAAACAGAAGATGGTGGCTTTACATGTTTGAATCAGCTTCTAACAGAGATCTAATTAATCCCAGCTCTAAACTGAGTTCTGGATCTGCACAGCCACAGCCCCACACTTTTCCCACATCCTCTGGAAGGTGGGAAGGGAGACTGGCCTTAAATAAATCTCTTCCAGCCCAGAAGATCACTTTTTAAAGCTTATAAACTCCCACTGTTCTTGCACTTGAATTTTGAGCTGTTTTCTGTTGCCCCCAGTTGGCTGAAACCTGACATGGGCAAAAAGGCCAAGCACAAGACACAGATTAAGAAGAAAACGTTGAATCCTGAGTTTAATGAGGTATGGATGGATATTTTTTATATTAATAAATCAATTCACTGAGCACTGTGTTGAGTGGAGGAGGTGGAAGACAAACTCCCCAAGGTTTGGCTCTTTGCTCAAGCTCCTTACCCACTCCTGTGCCCGGGAATATTTTGGGAATGACTTTGCCATGGCAGCACCACACACCCTGAAAGCTCCCTGCATCCCAGCTGGGGATGTGGGTGGGATGAGCATTCCTGGGGGTGGAAATTGGAAATTCTCCACTGATGCTGCTTGGATGGGACAGCTGGAAAGGGCTCACGTAGGTGCTTGACTCCTGGAAAAGAGGTGCCACAGGGAAGGAGCGTTTTTCCTTCATTAATTATAATTTAACCATCCTCTCCTTGGATTTTGAACCCAGGCTGAGCAGAGATCAGGTCCAACCCTTTAACTGCAGCTTTTAGGGTGTGTTTTCCTTTGGGGTGTGACGTGGGCGCTCCCATTTCTGCAGGAGTTCTTCTATGACATCAAACACAGCGACCTGGCCAAGAAATCCCTGGACATTTCCGTCTGGGATTACGACATCGGAAAATCCAACGACTACATCGGTGAGCGATGGGCTGGGGGATTCTGCCCCCTGGGGCATGGCTTTGGTGCCTGGTTTGGGGAGGGGGGGGCCTGGGTCACCTGCCCAGGTGGGATGATGGAATCTGGAGGGTGCACCCCCCACACTGCCCCAATTTCAGCATCCTGGGAGGTCTTCTGGGCAGGAAAAGCACCTCCAGGCTTCTAATCTTCCGTTAGATTTTTTTATCCAGGAGGTGGAAAAAGCATTGCAGGGTGTGAGGTGTGTGCCCGTGGCAGGATTTCCTGGAACATCAGCACCACCTCTGGATACAAAGTCTGCTCTTCTCCCCTTTTCCCAGGCGGTTGCCAGCTGGGAATCACGGCCAAGGGCGAGCGCTTGAAACACTGGTACGAGTGTTTGAAGAACAAGGACAAGAAGATCGAGCGCTGGCACACCCTGCAGAACGAGAACCATGTGGCCAGTGATTAAAGGGAGCCTCTGCCCGGCCCTCCCTGCCCTCTGCCACGCCCCTGTAGGTCCCTGATGTCCCTGGTGTCCCGTCTTCCAGCACAGCCACGCCTTGCTACAGCCTCTGATCCCAGGGTCCTCCGCCTCCTCCAAGCCCCCTCCATCCTCCCCTCCGCTGGAAACTCCCCCAGATCTTTTCTATTCTCCTTTATTTATTTTCAGCCGGGGGAGGGAGGCTGTCAAGTTCCCCTGGTGTGTAATTTTGGCAAGCAATAGTTCCCTCCTGACTGTTCCCTCCTGACTGTTCCCCCTCCTCTCTCCCTCCCCGTCCCCGTGGCAGCGTTCCCGTCACGTTTCTGACGCTCTGTGTCCCTCCAGCCTCCGCTCCGGCGTCTCCCCCCGGGAGATGGGAGTGCTGGGCTTGGGAGCATCAGCCTATCCTTGCTTGTGTGATCTCAATACCTCAGTTGCAATAACGAAAAAGCTCCTTGGCTTTGGTGTGGGTGTCACCGTCGCCTGGTGTCCGTGTCGTTGTGGTTAGGCCAAATCCGGTGTCACCGGCGTCATCCTGCGAGTCCTGCTTGAGCTTCACCTCTGGTTCAGCCCACCTGAGCAGTGTTGTGGCACATCCTTTGCTGAGAAGATCCACCACCAACACCATGACAGCGACAAGGAGGGTTTAGGGAGCTCTGTGCTCGCAGGGGAGCAGGTTTGGGTTGGTTTCTGTCGTTTCTGGCCGCCGCAGGCGGTTCCTCCGCCCGAGGAATTTGGGGGTTCTGCTGCTGTAGGAGCCCAGCTGTTTTAGGGTTGTGACTACCTCCTCTTCACCTCTGAGCTGTGTAGTAGTGACTGGCCTAGCCCTGAAGGGGTCCCAGGTCCCCTCAGACCCCTCCTGCTTCCAAGGATTTGCTATTCCTCGGGAGGGAAGCTGAAGGAGCTGCTGCTTCCCCCCAGCCCCCTGATGTGTGCAAGGATTATTGCTTTAAACCACCACAGCTCCTGGAATTAGCTGGAACAGTCTGAGATCTTCCAAACTTGGGTTGTTTTGGTTTGGTTTTCTTTCATTTCCCCTAGTTTTCTGCACGAGAACCCTCAGCCTGCACTTTAAGGGTGGCCTGGAGCTGTTGGATCTGGTCTGGACAGCAGGAGAACACAGACTGCAGCTGCTGCTGCTGGGCTCTGGAACCATTCCTTGGCTCTGGAACCATTCCCTGGCTCTGGAACCATTCCCTGGCTCTGGAAAACCCCAGGCCCTGTGAATAGGAGCACACTAAGCACATATGGAATGTATGGAATTTTTTTGTCACACTGAGCATGGTGTATGAAACCTCTCCCCCCGAGCCCCCTGCCCCCTCTGCTGCTGCTGCCCTCTCTCTGAGTTGGATGAGTTCCGTTCTCCTGATATTTCCTTGATCTCCCCCCACCCCCAGCAGCACTTGCTGATGTGCCCTGAGTGTCCCCAGCCCTGGGTGACACCAACCCCTCTGTGCTGGGCTGGCCCAGCCTGGCACAGGCTCCCCCCTCCTTGGATCTCCAGGTGGGAAAAGCCAACCCAACCCACCCCAGAGGGTCCAGCCAGGGCTGGGAATCCTCTTCCATCACCCCAGGTGCTGTGGTGGTGCTTGTGGCTTGGCTTGGGATGGAAAGGAAGAGGACACCTGGAAATTTTCCCCTTTTTCATGGAATTCTTGCCTCTGTGCCGGTCAGTGTGGCATCCCTGGGCCTCTCTGGCCAGGAGCAGACTGAAACAATCCTGGTTTTTTTGGACTGTTCCCCTCTGCATCCTGTGCTGAAGCCTCCCTGCTGCAGGCCCAGCTGAGCTGTGGGATGGTGGGATCCAGGAGCAATGCTTGGACTCTCCCTTTTTCAACCTTAATGACTCCAAGCTTCCACCACCCTTTCCAGAGGGATGGACCTGGCCCAAACATTCCTGGTCATACCCAGAGCAGCACCTGGGCACAGAGCTGTGCTGGGGAAATGTGTGGCTGAGGGTAAAAAAAGCCTTTAAAAATAATTATTTAAGCAATTCCTTAATTTCTCCCAGTCCTGCAGCAGCCCAGCCTCCTTTGTATGTGCAGAACAACTCACTTAAGGTTGCCCTTATCCCATCCTGTATTCCCATTCCCTGTTCAGCCTGCTTTCTTTGGGAAAAGGGTACTCAGATCATCTCTTTGCACCTCCAAAAATCAAGTGCAACTTGCCAATCTCCTCAGTATCGTGCAAAACCACAGCCCTGGTCTCTGTCCCCTCCTCTTCTCAGTTTTTCTGATGGTAATTCCTGCCCTGAATGACTTCTTTTTGTTGTAAATAAAGCATGCACCTATGGATTGGGAATGGTGAAAAACAAACAAACAAAAAAAAAAGGCAAAAAAAAGAAAATTAAAAGCCTCTTCTACTGCTGTTTGCATTCAGACTCGCATGCAGTGATTTTACAGCCAAATATCAGTTTACAACTGTTAAAGAGGAAAAGAAAATCTTACACAGGAATTAGAAATCCTCCAGTCTTCCGCTGCATGCAGCACAACATCCTCTCTTGATGTGGTATCTAATAAAGTGAGACTATTGGAAAAGAACAAAAAAAACCCAGATTTTTTGCTTCTTTCATTCCCTGTGGGAACAGGAACCTCCTGGGATGAACAAAGGGCCTGGTTCTGGGAATTCCTGGTGGGTTTGGCCTGCTGGAATTGAGTTGGGCTGGAGATGTTGAGAAGTTTTGGGTGGCTGGGAGAGAGATTCTGGGAGAGAGATCCTGGCTCCCCCGAGGGGATAACAGGAATTCCTGGGTTTGGGAATATCCTGGGTAAAATCATGCAGGTTTAAATCATCCACAGGCTCCCCTCACTTGGTGCCTGGGGGTGAAAGCCCCGAGGAAAAGCAGGAGTGGTGGTGGGGGAATTTTTTTCCCTCCCAGTTCCCTTCGTCACCCCCAGTTTGGGGAGGAGGAGCCGCTCCCCTCGGGGGGGTGGCAGCTCCAACCAATAAAGTATTTCCTTTTATTTCCTTTTATATCCATTTATTTCCTTTTATATACTTTTATTTCCTTTTATTTCCTTATTTCTTTTTATTTCCTTCCTGTCTTGGGGCGTTTTCAGGCTCGTTCCCATGCAGGCTGGTGGCAGCCCCGGGGTGGGGACATCCCCAGGGGGACCGGGGGCGGCGGTGGCCGGGCCGGTGGCGATGCCCAGAGACAGCAGCAGATGTCACTGGAGCTCCAGGCACGGAGAGGGGAGGAGGTGCCGGAAGGATGGTCCTGATATTTCCAGGAATTTGGGAATTTTTTGGGGCAATCGCACCCCGCTCCTGCCGCTCCTAAGGCTCAAACCTTCAGCGGCAGGGAAGAGTCGAGGCTTTGTCCTCTTGGAAAAACGTTCCCAGCAGACTGAAAATTGATCTTTAACTTATTTTTTAATTGTTTTTGTTTTCCAGCGTTGGGTTCTTCTCATTGGTTTTCCCTCCTCTTCTCCATTTCCTGCCCAGCAGAGAAATCCCAGCGGAGGAATTCCAGCCCCATTCAAGACCTCCCAGCCAAGAAATCCAATCCAAGGGGTGCCAGCAGAGACCATCCAGCTCCAGATGAAGACTGGGATGAGGATTCTCTGGGATGAAGGTGCTGTGGTGTTTGTGGATGAAGCAGAGCCAGCCGTGGTTGGTTGTGAATTCCTGCATGGAAAATTATTCCAAACAGGGATTCTGCTCAAATCCATAGGAATAAGAAAGGAACATTTATTCCCTCTAATTCCTATTTCTCCTCCCATTTTCTTCTCAGCCTCTCTGGGAGGAAAGTCCTTGGATTGCAAATTGGGCTCGTTCAGGACCATCCTTTGAATCTCCTACTTCTGTAGGTGCCTTCCCACTTTTAATTCCACCTCAGCACATCTGAACCACTCTGTTCTCCCAGCCCCTTTCCTCCAGTGCTAGTGGGATTTGCACCTTTGGAGCAATCAAAATTTGGATTCTCGTCCTGGTGCTGGCCAGGACAGCCAGGAGCAGGGATTTACAGTGGTTGGGAAATCAATCCCAGTTTGTTCTTGATCCAGGGGGCTGGGAAATGGGGATGGCAGCAGCACCTTTAGCAGCTGCCAGGACCTGAGGCAGGTCCTGATCTGGGAGAGGGGCCAGGACCATCCCTGGAGAAAAGCCATGGGATGGAGGAGTTGGCAAAGTCTTAGGCTCTTATTCCATTGCTGTGAAATCCAGTGTGGCCAAGTGGCTCCTCTCCAAGGCTCCTGTGGCTCCAGGAGGTCACAGCAGCACCCAGACAAAGTCTTAGGCTCTTATTCCACTGCTGTGAAATCCAGTGTGCTCCTCTCCAAGGCTCCTGTGGCTCCAGGAGGTCACAGCAGCACCCAGTGACCCAGCTCATGCCCTGCAGTGCTGTTTTCTGATTACCTCCTGTGGGATAATTCATTAAAAATTCCATTTTAAGGAGCTTTCCTTATCTCCTGCCTGATCCTGGACATCAAGAGCAGGAGGGAAACCTTTCCCGGCTTCCCATCTCCTGGAGGAAAAAAAATAAAATAAAATAAATAAACCAAGCTTTTCCTCTTTAACATTTCACTTTAAAAACAGAGGAGCTCAAATAAATAAATCCCTCCTCTATCCGCTTTGGAGCCCAGCTTTTCCAAAAGCCAGCAGGGAGAAATCTCTTTATCTCCGGGGGCAGAGATAACAATGTAATTATGAGCTGGGATTAATGGCTTTCATCTCATCAGTCCTCAGCCTGAAATAAATGGTTCTCTCTCCACCCCAGTGTGGCTGCCCCCTCCTCTGGGCACTGGCCACTGCAGTGGTGAGGGTCCTGCTGGCATCTGGAGAGGCCATGAAGATTTTCCTGGGGGAAGCTGAGTTTTGGGACCTTTTTTTTCCACTGGGGAACGTTGGATCTTGTGTGGGAGAGGCCAGTGGAGAGCCCCAGGGGATGCTCAGCTCCTCCTGTGCCAGTGAAATACGGAGCTGTGCTTTAGTGGTTGTGAGAATTTCCTGACTTTTTGGGAAGAAAAATCCAGACAATAAATATCAGGTTTTTGGTTTTGTTTTGTTTTGTTTTGTTTGTTTGTTTTTTGGGTTTTTTTTTGTTTTTTTATTGCAGGCAGCAGAATGGGAGTGTAACTTATGGCAGTTGGGCAGAGGAGTGGTCAGCAGCTGCCATAAATCCCAGATTCCAACAGAATCCACACTCCTAGAAAAGTAGGTGGGATAATGGGAAGGGAATTGGAAAAGGAAAGGGAGTTTGATTAAGCCCAGAGTAAATATTAACTGGGCATAATGGTGACTGGTTTGTACTGGGAGAGAACCCAGGAGATGGAACTGGAATGAGGAATGCAGCCGGTGTGGGGATGGGATGGGATGGGATGGGATGGGATGGGATGGGATGGGATGGGATGGGATGGGATGGGGATCACTCCCTCCCCCAGTCCCTGCCGTGTGGATCCAGCCCTTTTACATCCTGCTGCTGCACCAAGAGCTGGAAAACTGCATTTTCCTGGGATCCAGGTGGGTTCTGATCAGCTGGGAGTGGAATGTGAGCCTGGCAGGAGCGGGGTGGGAGCTGGGGAGCAGCTGCACCCTCGCTGTGGGGGACACGGCCACGGCTCCTTTGGGGATATTTTGGGAATGCTGGGCCATGAACACAAGCCCCCCACCAAAGGTCATGGACTGATTGGGAAGATCAGGCAGTGGGATGCCAGCACCTGCCCTCCAAGCTGGATGGAGCAGCTGGAACGAGGCTGGAAAACTGCAGTTTTCTGCTCTCAGAGATCTGAGCAGCTCCCTGAATCCATTAGGGCTGCAGAGATAACGGATTTCTCAGGTTTGCTGGGAAAAAATCCCCACAAACTCCTTTCAAAAGCTGTCTGAACAAAAAGGCTCGCCTTGATCCGGTCAAACCGGGGAATAAAAGCTGTGGCAGACAAAAAGGAGAAAAAAAAATTAATTTAGTTCGGGTCAAAGGGAATTGCCACCGAGAAGCCTTGGGGGTGTTGGTAAACAGGATGGCCGAATTTGAGAGGGAAGGAGCCTGAGAAATTCGCGGGTGTCTCTGTCACTCCTCTTTGTCCCCTGATGAGGGTCAGCATCGTTAATTAAGGGCCAGCTGGGCAGAGCCCAGGAGCTGATCGGTATCTCCCTGATAAGAGCCCTGTCATGGAAACCCTGAGTGCCACAGCCAAGATCTCCAGAGCCTCGGCAAATCAGGGCTTTATTCAGCTTCTAACAAAGAGTATTTTCCTTTTAAAATCCCAGTTATTCAGCTCCGTGCGACTCCCGCTCCTTTGTAAAGGCAGGTGGCACTTCCAGAGGGGGAATTCAGGCTCTGCCTTATCTCCAAAACTCTCCCAAAGGATGAGTTTCCAGGAGCTCTCACCTTGCTGGAGCTCGCACCTTTCATCCCCAGCTGCTCTCAGGGTGTTTTAAATGTCTTGGCCTTGCAAATTGGCTGTGATCGAGCAGCTGGAAAGTTTTCAGGGAAACAAGGCTTTGGAGACCGGCAGGAAAAGTGGGAATGGAAACCTGCCTGAGGGAAAGCTGCTCTGCCAGGTGTAATCGAGGTAGGTTATATCCTTGAAAAACGCACTTCTTCCATCCCTGGAAGGTGAGGCTGGATGAGACTTGGAGCAGACTGGGATAGTGGAAAACACCAGGGGGTGCAATGGGGTGAATTTTAAATTCCTTTCCACCCGCAATTTTTCTGGGATTCGCGGGGGAAGCAGAAGAACGAAGCAAAGCCCGTTAAGCAGCTGCTGAATCAAAAACCCGGGAAAAGGGAAAATAAAACCCAGCAGGTCCCTGGGAAGGGCTCACAGGAGCTGGCAGGCTCCGGCGCACCAGGATAACCCCGAGCAGGAGCTGCTTTCCCGGAGTGGGAATCTTATCGATCTCCTTTGTTTTACAAGCGCCGCTGACGTGATGATATTTGGCAGCAGCGTTAAGGCTGAAACATGAGCCGCGCTCGGGCCTCTTTATCTTTAATTGTTTGAAAAATGACACGGGCATGGCGTTGGTGCCCTGGAAATCATCCCGGGGCTGCGGGGCAGCTGCTGATGCGCAGCTTGGGAACCTGCTGGTGTGACGCAGGCACCCGTGGGGGTCACCCACCTTTTCCCAATCCCTGGAATCTCGCCGTCCTGCAGAGGTGGCTGAAGGTGCTGGGAAGTCTCCGGTGCTCGTGGAAGTGGTCGCTGGATGATGTCCCCGGGGCAGGGTGTGACAGGAGGGGGTGGCAACAGGGCCACCCATCCATAGGGCAGCTGGTGGTGGTGGTGGCAGCACAATGTTCATCCATCCCGGGCTGTTTTCCATGTCTTTTTTCCCCCCTAATCGACCTGAAATCCTGGTCAGCATCCCACGCAGGGTCTGGGGAGAAAGGCAGAGGGAGGTGGGGTGTGCTGACATTTAATTCAGGAGAGGATTTAAGGATTTACGCTGAAATGGAGTTTAAAATTCCTTTCCTGGTGCCAACCAGCTGCAGCCAAGGTCTTGGGACAGCCACGGCCCGGAGTGCTGCTCTGTCCCTGGGATGGGGAGGATTTACACCCCGGATATTCCGGCTTTTGGAAAGGGGTCTGACACCTCTTTAGGCTGCCACGGGCACTTGGAGCAGGTCCCTCCCTCCACGTTTTGTTTTCCCCAGCTGGGGGATGACGGGGTGGGAATTCATCCCTTTGCTTCAGCTCCTGGAAAATCAGTCCCTGCCTGAGGGGGAATGTGCTGACCCAAATCTGCACCTCCTTAACTCTTTTATGCTGGTGAATTTGTAGAAGAGACACAGATGCACTGGGAGGAAATTTTCAGCATTAATGTGGAAAGGAGCCTTTTAAACACCCCCATTTATTTATTGACAGGGATGCGGCGCTGGCACAGGAAATTTGCTCCTTTGGGATGCGAGTGATGTCGTGGCCTTGGGGACACGAGGTGGCTTCAAGGACAAGGAGCAGCCAGGAGCTGATAGGCAAATAAACCTTGTCCCCAGGTCATTGTCACCGTGTCCTGGTGTCCCCAGGGCTGGAGCAGAGCCCAGGCACCCCAGGCTGTCCCTGAGCATCCCTGTCCCTGCCCTTGGCATCCTGCTGCTCTCCCGGGATTCCTCTTGGATGTGGATTTCCAGGGAGTGCTGCCAGCATCGTGTGGTGCAGGAACAGGTGACAAATCCCTGTGGAGAGCAGGAGGGTTTGTCACTAAACTGGGAAGCAAGACTGGGGGCTGCAGCTTTGTGCCCTCCATGTGTCTGTCCCATAGATGGATGGGATGGATGGAGACCAAAACCATCTCTACTCCTGGATCTGTTCCTGCACCAGTGGAGCTGGGATTGGGGTCCTGAGCAGCACCTGGAAGGCTGCACATTGTGGGATATCCAGAATGGGAACAATGGACTGACTGTCCCGTGGTTCTGGTGTCCACCTCCTCTGATGGAGCTGCTGACATTCCCGCTCCATTTTTGAGATGAGCCTGGCTGTGGATAAAACAATTTGCTGAGAATCATTAACCTAATGATGGAGGTTTTGGATAAACAGCTGCTAAGCCTGGCTGGGTGGAAAATGGGCTTAATTGTGGCTCTGGAAAAAGACAGGGAAAAGGGATTGGGATGAGCGCTGGGGGGTTTGGGGGTATCAAGGCTGGGTCTCCTCCCAGCCCCCCCAATTCCCGTGACTTTCAGCCCCACCCCTCTCCATCCTGGAGATGGAAAGGAGCAGGAATGGGATGGGAGCACCAGAATCCTGCCTAGCCATGGATTTATGGATAAAACCCCAGGACCACATCCCAGCCCTGCTGCAGGGTCAAAGGGCAAACTGTAAAGCGGCTTAGGGACCTGAAGCTGTTCCTATTTTTGGAAATATTGGAGATGATGGGAACTGGCACTGGGCAGGAGGAAGTTTGGAGTGAATATTCCCATTTATCCCAGACAAGCAGGTTTTCCAGGAAAGGAAATGTCACCAGCTCTATCTTTAGGTGTCGTTGCAATCCTTCTATTTTTATCAGAATTAACTTTGGAGCTGGGTGAGCTCTAAATGCCAATAATTAAACCCAAACAGCCCCAGGATCAGGTGCCACCCCCTGTCCCCAGTGGAGCCCTGGCCCTATTATTTGAAATTGATGCAATTATTCTTCTGGCAGAGTAATAAGTTTCTGTTCTGCAGTACCCAGCGGACCCTAAAGCAGAACAAATGCTTTAATAAACCCAGGATGGGCCTTCCTGGAAGCTGGAATGTGGGGTTATTAAGGAGTGGAGCAGGTTTGGGAATGTTTAATAAATGATTGCCTGATATTTCTTGCTCACAACGTACCTTTCTGATTAGTAAATGTTTTCTGCTCGCTGATTAACTTTGTTTATTTCTTAATTAGGTTCAGCGCCGGCTGTCTGGTGGTTCCCAAAAAATTGTTTGATTAATAGGCCTGGATTTACATTTTCATTAAGCCCCCCCCCTAATTAGCAGTGCCAGAACAGGCAGATCTGGGCCCTCAGAATGACAATTTTAGCCCATTAAGTAATAACTGTTCTATTGATCGGGGATAATGGAGCACAGGCAGTAAATCCATGGCTGAGTCACAGAATTCCCGGGGGAAGGTTGGGAATGCTCCCCAGCAGCACCTGCTGCTCCCTTTGCCTCCACTCGGTGATTAAGGGGTTAATTGGTTCCAGTCTGGGCATGGATTGGTGAGGGAGGGCTCCCAGTCGGGGAGGGGAATCACTGCTTCCCTAGAGGGGATGGGATGGGATGGGGAATGAGGGATGGGATGGGATGGGATGGGATGGGATGGGATGGGATGGGATGGGATGGGATGGGGAGTGAGGGATGGAATCGGAGGGGATGGGATGGGGGATTGGGATGGGATGGGATGGGATGGGGAGTGAGGGATGGAATAAGAGGGGATTAGGATGGGAATGAGAAATGGGGCTGGGATGGAATTAAATGGAGAATGAGGGATGAGAATAGGATGGGGATAGGGTCATAAATAGGAATAGGGGCAGGAACAGGGATGGGATCACAAGGACAAAGAGGAGGACACTGCCAAGGAGTCGCTTGGCTGCTCCTCCCCAGGGAAGTCCCTGCTCGTGTCAGCCTGAAATGTGTCTGGAGAGGCTTCCCCAGTGGAGAGAGGAGACTCTGGGGGACAAACAAACCCTTTTCCATATTCCCAAGGGACATGCCAGGCTGTGGGGCTGTCACCCTGGCTGGGTTTTGTCACTCCAGAGGAGCCCGTTGCTATATTTGCTCTCACCACAACCGTGGCTTTTTCTTCCTTTTTTTGTTTTTTTTTTTTTTTTTTTTTTTTTTTAAATACTGGATTCTGCTCTCCAAAAGTAGGACACAGCCATTCCACGTGCCTGCTCCAAAGCTCCATAATCTCCTGCCTTTGGCCAGGCTGGGGAATCGTTGTGCTGGGAGCTCTCTGGCCAGGAGCAGCTTTCCAGGAGCTCCAGATCCAGGGAGGAAAGGTTGGAGGGGATGGATCCCCTCCAAGAATCCCTGGGATCTCCTCCTGTTTTGTGGGATTATGTCACTCCTGCCTGGGGCCATCACTCAGTGATGTGGCATTTCCTCCTTCCCCCCTGCCCTCACCCCGGCCCTGGGCTGCTCCTCTTCCTCAGGAGGGCAGAGCCAATCCCTCTGCCAGGAGCTGCCAAGGGAGGATGGCAAAATGGTGCAAAAATGAGGATTTTGGAAGCTTTTC
Organism: Onychostruthus taczanowskii; assembly: GCF_017590055.1. Classification (NCBI taxonomy): domain Eukaryota; kingdom Metazoa; phylum Chordata; class Aves; order Passeriformes; family Passeridae; genus Onychostruthus; species Onychostruthus taczanowskii. The sequence goes on from NW_024500572.1 coordinate 3,881,087, forward strand.
CTGAGTTTCCCCATTCCACATTGGAAGAAATCTGGATTTGCCTCACTGTTCTCCAGCTTTTCCCCCTCTGGAGTGCATCTCTGCCCCAGGGAGGGTGAGAGGCAGCTCACAGCTCATTTATCAGCCAGAGCTGAGGGAAGAGCCAAAATCCTGTGGCAAAGCCACGGGAAGCAGCTTTGCCTCTGGATTCACAGCTCCATGGAAGCGTGAGGATGATCCCTGTGCACACAGATGGTTACTCTGCTCCCCCCCTGCCAAACACCTGCGCTGCCACCAGGATTTGGGGACCTGCTCCAGCTGGGAATGTCCTGATCCAGTCCAAAAGCACCACCATGGCTGGGAGCAGCCACAGCCTCCAAAACTCCAAAAAGTGTTCACTGGAAAACTTCCAGCTCTGCCTCGTCCTGTCCATCCATGATGCAGGATTCATGGAGCTGCCTCTTGCCCAGGTCAGGGCAGATCATCCTCCCTGCCTCTGCTCCAGCCCTTGCCCACATCCATCACTGTTATCCCGGGGATTTAATCATCCCTGAGGCTCCCAGGAGCTGCTGGAGGATTTATTTCCCTGCATCCCAGTGCTGCATCCAGGACACGCTGCCCTTCCAGGGTGGATGCAGCTGGGGAACCCCTCGCTGATCCAAACCCCTCATCCCTCCAAAAATTCCCTCCTTCGAACATTTTTCCTCCAAAAGCCCCGAGTTTGCCGGACAGGAAGGAATTCCAATTTGGTGATGCCTCCATGGATTCTCCTGGCAGGACCTGGCACAGTTTCATCCCAGTGCCTGCTGCGCTCCAAGGGCAGCTTGGAACAACAACACGTGAAAGACAAACCCAGATCCATGAATTAGTGGGAAGAAATGGAAATTCGATCCCTTTTTGAGGTTTAAAGGGAAGGTGCTGTGCCTGAGGGGGGCTGGGGGAATGGGATGTGCCTCCTCTCCTTATGGAGCACCAGGAGTACTCAGGACACCCCTGACAAGAATCTCCATCACATTTTGGGCTTCACCACCTCTGCAGAACAAAGCCCTGAGCCCAAAATCAGCAGGAGGCAGGGGCATGGATTGCAAAACGCCCATTGCTTAGGAATTCCTGCCTGGCTTAAGGAATGCTTTGTGTTCAGGGAGAGAATTGTGCTGCTGGGGACAAGGCGGGGCTGGTTTTAAACTAAAAAAGGAAAGATTTAGGTTGGATTTCAGGGAAGAAATCCTTCCCTGGGAGGGTGGAGAGGCCCTGGCACAGGGTGCCCAGAGAAGCTGTGGCTGCCTCTGGATCCCTGGAAGTGTCCAAGGCCAGATTATATGGAGCATCCCCTCCTGCCCTAAATCTTTCTTTCCCAACCCAAAATGCCCCCCCACCTCCCACCCCCCGGGGCCTGCAGCACATTCTCAAAGTGCTGGTTTTTTATAATTTATTAGCAGGCCAATCTGATTTAGGCCCTGCTGACAAATGGGATGTTGTATTCCAGGAGTTTATCCCTGGGGAACAAATAAACAAACACAGCGCTGGAAACCTCATGAATTTTTTAAAGAGTTTATCAAAACCTTTTTTTCCCCCTTTTCCCACAGGCAGGGTGGCTGAAAGGGGAAATATTCTCTCCATCTGCATTCCCAGCACTTCTTTCCCCTTCAATCCCTTAATCCTCTTCTTTCCAGCTTTAATCCACACCGTTGCCTCTTTCTTGTTTGGTTTTTTATTAATTCCCCCCACTCCAAATAATCACAAAACCAACACCAATACTCCAGAGCTCCGTGTCCAAACTTCCAGCTCCGTGAGCATCCACAAAAGCCTGAGCATTGCATCATCCCAATTCCTATTTTTTCCCCCTCTTTTTACCTTGGAATGACCCCGGATTTGCAGCCCCGGGGCGTTTTTTGGGATTGCAGGCAGCGGGAATTGGACATCCATCACTGCCTGCGCCGGGAGAGCCGCTCCCCACTGGAGACATCGCTGCCACCGGCATCCTAATGAGTTAATTAAGGAAAAGCAGGGCAGGAGAGGTGCGGGCCCTCCGGGAATGCTTCCCGGGAGAGGCTCACGGAATTCCCAGGGAACTGTGGCTGCTTCCCGGGGGAGCAGGGGAACACCAGGACCGAGGAAAAGCCTTCAGCAGCTCCAGGGGGATCACAGGGCGTTGGATTCCCGTTCCAAAGAGAGGCTTCCCGAAATTCCCCCGCAGCTGCCAGGGGCTGCTCTGTCCTTTCCTGGAGATGACTCGCACGGATCTCCTGCCTCCAACCCCTCCAGATCCCAACATTTGTCCCTGAAAGCAATTCAAACCCATGGGGAAAACTCTGCTCAGCCCTTTTTCGGTGATTCCAGCTTCTTCCTGCCCAGGTTGTACCGGTGGAAAATGAATGTGGAAAAGAAGAGCAGGAAAGGCCAGCAGGAGCTCGTTATTCCACAACTTTCCTGATTCCTGGGAATTATTCCCTTTCCTGCCCCACACAGCTCAGGTGGAGCAGAGGTACCGAGAGTGCAAGATTTGCTAATTATGGACTTTTAATCAGCTGCTCCCTGATAACTCAGCCCAGCACCCCAGTCCAGGAAAACCAGGATTGCAAGGACATTTTCCACCTGCAAAGGAACACCCTGGGAGGTCAGCAGGGATATAAATCCACCAAGAAATTAAATGAGGCTCCTTATCCTGTCCTTCCCTGGATGTCACCACCCTAATAACCCAGACCTGGAAGCACAAGCACAGCCTCATCCTTGGGAAGAAGGCAAAACCTCTGGAAAAGCTCTGGGATGCTGCTCCAGCATCTGCCATGGGAATGGCAGGGACCAGCAGGAGAGAAAATCCCTTTCAGCTGTACCCTGCACCCCCCAGCCCCCCAAAAAAGTTGAATTTCCACTCCCAAAAGGCCCCAAAAGTGACTTCAATCCCAAATTATTTTCCCACATCCTGGCTCGTTAGGGAGCAGAGCACAACAGCACCAGGCATCCCATTTCAGTTGGAGATTCTGACCTTTCTGCTGAGGATCTTTCCAGCCATCCTGTTTCCAGGTTTTTTTGGGGGCTTTTTTTTTTTTTTTTTTTGGTGTGTGTGTGTGCTGGCATTTCCTAATACTTCAAATGAGATGGGATGCAGTTTTTCCAATATCATAATGCACTGCATCCCCTTTTTCCCAAGCCCTCGGGTAATTAGAAGGTTTTTCAATGCCCATAAACGAGGGCTGCAGTGCTGGGGAGGAGGGGACGGTCACTCCAGTGTCCCCACCGGGGTGGAATCCAGCATTTGCCCTTTTCCAGTGAAAGCCACCCCGGTGCTGGGCACTGGGAGCCACTGGCTCCTTTTCCCTGGATAAGGCTGGTGCCAGGAACCTCCACAATCACTTTTGGCTCAAAATCCAGCGTCCCTGACGGAGGGATTTATCTGGGGACACTTCAGGCCAATGTCAAAAGTCCCTTGTCAATAACCTCGGTGTTTTTGGGATAAAAACAACCCTCAAACCCTGCGGAATTGGGTCCTCCTGGTGCAGCATCTCTGGGAGCAGGGATTGGGAATCGCTTCCATTGCACCGTGGACCATAAGGAAAATAGATTTGATGTCCCAGGAGGGTCCTGGGAAGCCAAACTTTATTCCAACAGATGGTGCTCCCAGGGGAGGGCACCGCGATCCCACCAGGAGAGCTGGAATTGCAAACACCCCCTGGGGAGCTGCGGAGGGAGGGGATATCCCTGTTTTTAGAAAATACAAGGAAGAATCGCTGGTTTTGGGGGGAATACGGGCGAGTTTGCAAAGCCCTCAGGCAATGGCATCCACCTCCCCCATTCCCAAAATTCCCGGAGTTTAGCCGGAGGGAGGAAGCGCTGTGCGGCCGAACACAATCCCGGGAGGATTAAAATAGCACAGACCAGCTCCTCAGCCCCCAGACTGGGACTGAGGCAGCATTCCTAGCCTGGTTTCCTATGGAAACGAGCGCCGAGGTCCAGCGCCTGCCCGGGTGGCTCCTGGCACAGGGATGTGAATCCCGCAGGGATCGGCCCAGGCTGCGCTTCCCTGGGCAGGATCCAGCCCTGCCTCTGCTGCTTTCCCACCGGGAATGGGGATCCCCGCGGGATGAAGGACCCCTGCGGATGTGTTGGACACCCCCCGCTCTCCTGGCACCCGGAAAACTCCGCGCTGCCAGCCCGTGTTCATGGATGTGGCTTTGGGAGAGGAGATTCCCAAAGATTTGGGAGGAGGTGCTGCCCTAATCATCTTCAGGAGTTCCTTCTGGAGCCCTTTGGAATTCTCTCCTCACCTGGAGGGACTCGTTGTGTGCCACAGCCGGGAATGCTGAGGGATTGGAATCACAGCAGAGCCCGCACCGGGAAGGGGATGAGGGTCCCAGCTGCCACCAGCAGCCCCTAAAATCCCCCCCAGCGCTTAAAGCTGGCAATAAAAAGGGTGGGGAAAAAATTCCTGCTCAACCTAATCCCTTTTTAGTCACATTTTTTTCTTATTCCCAGGCTCGGGAAGATTTGGAGTTAATTTTTAATTGATCTGACAGCACAATTCCACATATGCAAGCAAATATACCCGCAGATATATCCCATTATATATTTATACGTCTATTTATTTTGATATATTTAGCAATGATGTATTTATTTAGAATGCTTATTTAGATAATTTATATGCATTTCCATTTATGTATGTAGCTATATATGGAATGTACGTGTTCATCTACATATTTATATTTATTTATTTATATTTTAAATGTAGCTTTAATCCTTGCCGGCTCCATTCATTAATCCCCGGGCCGGTCCCGAGTGCCGGGAGGATGGAACCGTATTCCCGGGGGGCATCCAGATCCTCAGCATCCCTCACTTTGAGCGCGGCCGGGGCCACCTGAGAGCTGTTTCCCGGCACTGAAAAACAGAGAAAACAAGAAATAAATTTTAAAATGTATTTCCCATCGGGGGCGGCGGGAGGGAAGGGGTTAAGGCCGGCAGCCGGCGGAGGGAGCGGAGCCGCTGGATGGAGACATTAAGAAGCGGCGCCCGGCAGCGGCTGCGGGCAGAGCCGAGCGGCAGCAGCCGGGCTGGGCTCTCCTCGGCCGGCACCGGCATCACCGAACCCCCCCCGGGCGGTACCGGCACCGTCAGAGCCCCCCCGGCAGCGGGGCCGGGCCGCGGGCAGCGCCCGGAGCCCCCCCGGCCCCGCCGCTCCCGGGGGCGGCCGCGGATGGAGGCAGCGAGGGATGGATGGAGCCAGGGATGCATGGAGCCAGGCATGGAGCGGCGGCCGGGAGCAGGGCCCGGGGACGGTGAGGAGGAAGAGGAGGAGGTGGTGGGGGAGGAAAAAGGGCTCGGGGGAGGGGGCAGAGGAGCTGCCTGCGGGGGGAGCGCGTTGGAACCGGGGCTAAAGGGAAAAAAAAAACCCAAAAAACCACACAAATGAACAACCAAAAAATAAGAGAAGAAAACAAACAGCACCACCACCTTCCACAGCCCCCCCCGCCCCTGCGCGAAATGCGATTTTAAAAAAATAGGAGAAAAAAGGAGCGCGGAGCTCCGCGAGAGGGGGTCGGCAGGAGCCCGGCCCGCCGGGAATTGTGCCTGGGAATTGTGCCTGGGAAGCGGCGGCTGCGGGTGCGGGAAGTTGGGGGGCACCGGGTCGCCCCCGCGGCTTTGCGGGAGTTGATGATTCCCGCCTCATCCCGGCAGGGATTTTCCGCTGATTTCTGTTGATTTGGGAAGGGTTTTGCTTCGCTGAGGGAGCCAGGCAGGAGAGAGCTCTCCTCATCCTCATCCTCATCCTCCTTCCCAGACTTTGTGCAGGAACACCTCCGCTGGGGAAATAAGGAGCAGAAGGGAACGTAATCCTGCCAGAAGCCTCTCCCCTGTTTATTTTCCTCTTCCCACATCCATGCTGGCAACTTGGGGGAATAATTTAACATAAAGATGAGCAGGGAGAGCAGAGGCAGTTGCAGAACGGCGTGAAGGTAACCTTGAGCCGAGCCCTATAAACCCCGGCCTCAGTCAAGGCAGGATTAAGGAAACTTTCCTGGCAATACAGAGCTGGGAATCCCAGCCTGGCCCTGGCAATTACAGCCCCGGGGTGCCCCCACTCAGCCTGGCTCGGGCCCACTGCACCTTCTCATCTGGTGAGTGCTGTGTCCTTCCATCCTCTGGGAATTTATCTGGGAGTTATCCTTTATTAGGGGCTGTCCCTTCCCTGGGTTGGGAAAGAGCTCTCCCTTGGAATATCCAAAGCTGTTGACCTCCAGGGGCTCCTCCAAGACAGGATTTGTTAGCAGTTGTTAGTTTTTTTAATGTATATTATTACATTATAGATATTATTAGCAATTATTGTGGTTTTATATAGATTATATTACATCTATTTAATATACTATTAGCAGATGCTATGGTTTTATATTTATTATTCTATTATCTATATTATTAGCCCCTACCATGGTTTTTATATACATTATATTATAATATTCCGCATATTATTAACTGTTATTAGGCCCAAGGAGAATTCCCCAGGGGTTTTGCTCTGGTTTTTGGGATGCTTTCCCCAAATCCTGGTGCTCAAAAACCTGAATCCAGCTGCAGCATCAGGGCTGCAGGTGCCTGGGTCCAGAGGGGCTCGTCCATGTCAATGTCCCTGCCTTTTAGGGTCCTGGATGTTTGGGATCCTGGCAGATGGGAATCCCCCCTATGGAGCCCTGGTTCTCCAAGGGGATTTGGGGATGATTTTCCTCTCCCAGAAAAATACTCCTTTCTTCCTGGGGGATCTTTTCCCCATGGAAAGCTGGGCCAAGCATCAGCAGCTCCAGGCTCCCATCCAGATTCACCATTCCCATGGCTGAGGCAGGATCCAGGAGTGTTCATCCCTGGCTCAGTCCAGATCCTGGGAAAATCTCATCTTCTCCCACCCTCCTCGGACCAGCAGGGACTCACTGAGCAGAGCAGGCAGCTCTGCCATGGGAATTTGTCCTTCCCGATGTGCTGGCTCTCTCTGGAGCCAGGAGCTCCTCCTGGGACTGGGGATGGAGCGTGGGACAGCAGGATCTGCCCGTGCTGAGGGATGAGCCTGCAGCATCCATGGGAACGGCAGATCCCTCCCCAGCCAGGCCCCCTCTTCCTCCTGCAGCAGGATGAGGGGAAAGAAAGGAATCAGCTCTCCCGGGGAAGGAGGTTTTGAAGGAAGTGTTGCACGAAATCCTCCTTCTCACCCCATTAATGTCCGTGGGTTGTGCAAGGCATTGTCTGCTGCTGGAAAAGCTCGTTAGTTAATTGCCCCAGTGCTGCTGTAATCCCAGATTAACGAGGGCTGAGGCAAATCTCCATGGAGCAGACCTGAGAGTGGGATTTATGGGGAGATTGGATTCGGCTCTTCCCTACCTGGGGGGTCCTTGGGGGCTCCATCCTGGGCTGGATGTGCCGGGTGCTCCCATGGGAAGAGTTTTCTGCGACACCCATGAGGGGTCACACTTCCCAAATCCCCCCCTGATGGCCCCCGTGGATCCCATCGGGATGGGATTTAGGCAGGTCCGCCTGGATTTCCCTCGGGACAATCTCCTTTTGGTGCTTCTCACCACCTCCCGTGAATCCCGGAGCCAGGACTGGGCTCTGGTGCTCAAAACCTGGGGATGAAACCCTTTGGCTGCTGCGGGGTTTTTCCTCCTCGTTAAGCACCAGGAGGAAAACAGCAGCGTCCTGGCTTTCCCTGGAATAAGGAGCTGTCAGCTCGGGATGTGCCGGCAGCTGCGGCTCAGGAATGCTTTTCCACAGCGACAGGGACATGCAGGTGTCCATGGATGGAGTGGCCAGAGGATTTGGGGAGGATGAGCAGAGCAGGGAAGGCCGTGCATCCCCCAGGGGTGGCTGCCAGCCCCGGCACTGCCTCTGGAAAAGTCCATCCCGTGTGTCCTAAACCTCCTTCTCCTCCGGGATTCAGGCAGCTCCGTCTGGGGGAAGCTTTGCTGAGCCAGCAGCTGGCTGGGATCCAGCTGTGCTTCCCCGGGGAACAGCCCCGGCCTTCCTCCCGCCCCCCTCCTCCTCCTCCTCCTCCTCCCGGCTCCGGGTGGGAGCGCATTCCCTGGGATGCACATCCCGGCTCCCCAAGGCTGATTGAAAACCGTAACTGGGTTTTGCAGGCTGGGCATGAAACCCCCCGAACGTGAGACATTAAAACTGCTTAGGTTAAACCCTGTCACAGACACTCAGCGTCCTCCCAAGGAATTACATCACCTTTTCCAAGTGCTTGAGTGTCGGGAGGGTGGGAAGAGACAGGAGAGGGAGTCTGGGGGTCACTGAGACCCCGCAATCCAGGGTGGCCTCTCCCAAATACCGCTGTGTTTCACCCAAAAATAGGGAATTAAAGGGAAAATTGAGGTTTCTCAGCCTTGGACGCAGGGATGGGGTGGATGCTGGCAGCAGGAATGCTCAGGGTGGGATGCTGGAAGCCGGCAGGGATGTGGTGGGGGAAGGTTGGGATCCTGCTCCCCAGCACTCAGATTTAATGCCCCTGATCCCAAAGGAGGGAGCTTCCCGTTCCTTCCACAGCCCCACCCAAAATACCCCGGGCAGGTGGGATAACGCTGCTGGAGAGAACTGGATCACCCAGACCCCTGGGGTTACTGCAGATTAATTAATTAATGAAAATGCTAACGATGCTGGGAGGGGAGCTCCGAGCCCCACAGCTGGATCCCCACTGTGCCACCTCATTTCCATCACCCCACAATTCCCTGGACCCTCTCCCTGCCCCATTCTCTGCAATCCACGGCGATTTCCTCCCCTATTTCCTTCCCTGCCTTCGGCAGCACCGGGTGCTTTTTAAATGATTCATGACTTAAACCATTTTTCTTTATGAGCTGCTTTTCACACTTGTGAGGGGAATTCAGCCTCCAAGAACCTGGAACGGGCTTTGATGGAATTGTGGGTGGAGGAGCAGAACGTGAAGTAAAAACTCCCCATTTTCAGCTCCACTTGGGCCATTGTGGAGGAGAATATCCAGGGAAGGGAGCAGAGCCATGGAGATGGGATTACCTGGGAGTTAGAGGTCTGGAGGCAACAACATTTCTTTGCTTCTGGGGGCTGGAGCAGGCTGCTCATCCCAGCTGGGATTGGGTTTGGGAGTCTCTCATCTGTCCTACAGCAAATTCCCATCACCATCATGGTGATCCCACTCTGTGCCAGCCCGTGGCTGTGGAGTTTGGGCAGGAATCAGCATCCTCGGGGAGGATCAGCATCCCTTGGGCAGGAATCAGCAATCAGCATCCTCAGGGTGGGAATCAGCATCCCTTGGGCAAGAATCAGCACCCATTAAGTCGAGGTCTGGAACATCAGTGGGAATCTGCAATGCCAGGCAGCTCAATGTCATAATTAAAAATGGGGTTAAACTTCCCTAAATAACTTGATTAAACAAAATTGCCTTTCTGGGCCACGTTGCAGGCCCTGGGCTCGTGTAGCTCTGTCCAGTGATTGGAATAAGCCAGGGCAGGATCCATCCTGATGTTCCTGGATTTATTTATAGCTCAGCCCTGGCAGAAACGGGGTTGATGCCCTGTGGGCTCTGTCCTCTGGAGAGCACAGGGAGCACTAAGAGGAGGTTGTGCAATTAGCACGACCTCATTTCAGAGGAGCATTTAGAGACCTTAATCAATTAGTCTGGGGCAGCCCTGAATGGATCCCAGATCCTTCTGGATCCCGGTGCCTCATGCCCTGGGAAAGTGCTGAGGCCATTGATAAATTCCCAGAATATTTCAAAGCCAGTTTTTGTCCATAAGAAAAACAGCTCCCTAATTCCAGTCCAAACTCCTCCATGGATTCCCAGCAAGGAGGAGGATTTGCAAACCCCACAAAACGCTTGGAAATCCCCCACAGAAATCCACCAGCAGATGGGCAAATCCTGGATCTTCAAATTGAGCCAATAAATCCCTAAGGAGAGGTTTTTCCTTTGCATCCCTGGCTGGTTTGGCCTGTGGAGGGGATTTAGGGGCTCCACAGGGAAGCCCAGGCCTGGGAAGTGTCTCACCCTTAAGGATGAGGATCCGATCCCGGTGCAGCTTCCTGGGATGAGTCTGGAAGCTGCTGAGTCAGCTGCTTTTAAGGCTTCCCCAGCGGAGAGGAGGCACAAATCCATTTCTCAGCAAAATGAAGGCAAAGAGAAGCTGAATAAATAAACTTGGCTTTGATTTGAGGGCGACTGACAGCTCCCTGTGCACGGCTGGCCCTTGGGAGAGGCACGGGAAGGTTCTGGATGCTCCAGGTCTGCCCTGCTGGGATGAAATAGCCCTGGCTTATCTCAGTTTCATTCCCAGCCATAACGGGGCTTAAATTCAGCCCGGTGAATCTCATTTGCTGCTTCTTTAATGAGTGGAAAAGGGTGAAAATCCATTTTCCACGGGACTGGAAAAGAGGATGGGCAACTCCACCTGGAATCTTGGGCTGCTCAACCTCTGCCTGGGCTTGCAGGCTTGCAGGACATCTTGTAGGACACTCGTAGGGATGGAGGCTGGAGGGTTTGAGGGATGCCCAGTTACACAGGGTGCCCAGTGTCACTGGAGGTTGTGCTGGTGTCACTGGGGGTTGTGCTGGTGCCCCTGTTTGGTACTGGAGAGGATGTGGAGCTGCAGGAACTGCTCTGGGATGGAGGGACACGAGGCTTTCTGGTGGTCCCTTCACCCAAGTGGGTGGCTTTTGGTGACAGCAGGTCCAGGGAACCTCCATGCCCTGGGTCCTGTGTCCCATAAGTCCCGCACCCCACGGATTGGGGTCTTTTACCCCATCCCCTGTGTCCTTCACTGCATTTCCAGGCTTGGCAGAAGCATTCCAGCATTCCCAGGCTGCCCAGAGGGGTGCAGCACCTGCTGTCCCCGTGTCCTGTGGCGTGGGACCGAGGTCAGTCCCTGCGTCACAGCCCTCCCGAGGGGTCACCCCACTGATGTCACCACCCCTCTGTTTGCCAGCCCTATTCTTTCCCCGTCCCTGTGATAAGAAATGTTAATGAGGGGGTGAAATTGGATATTCCCCTGGCCTGCTCCTCCTCATGGAATTCTGGTGGTGGTTAATTTGCTGGTTTTAATGGGCCCATTGTTCTCCCGGGCCGGGGGAGCCACGTGAGGGTGTTTGGCCCTGCTCAGATGGGAGGTGCTGCCTGAAGACAAGTGAACCTCGGGGCTCAATAATTGCAGAGCAATTTGAAGACAAGCCTCAAATCCATATTTGATGGGCCCTTCATTCATCCCGGACCTGCTCCCGCCTCTCCACGCGCTGAGGGATGGATAACCCTGGGTAAAGCTGGCAAATTATGAGGGTTTCCTTGCCCTGGGGACAGCTGACGCGGCTCAGGGAGGTGGGTTGGGTGTGCAGTGATGTTCAGAAGGCATCCCGGGGCTGGGAGGAGGATTTCGGCTCCTGCTGGGATTATACTGAGGCAGAGCAGTGTGTCCCGTTGATGGGATGAGGATTTTGGCTCCCGGTGGGAGCGTGGTGATGGATGCAGGCAGGGAACCATTCCCCAATCCCGGCCGGACCCACAACCAGGCAAACGCCCCCACTGGGCTCTGCTGAGCTTTGGCCCCTGGTGCTGAAGGCTCTGGGGGGGCAGGGAGGGATTCCCCAACCCTGGCACTGCCAGCCGGGAGGATTCTTCCAACGCTGCCGCTCCCAGGGCTGGGTCCCTCCCTTGGGATGCTAGCAGGGGGCTGGACCACAGCGGGTCACAGACAATTCCCCGGCGGATAATTCCCTCCGTTCCCTGCTGTCCCAGCAGTTTTCCATCCAAGCAGCCGCCGGGAGGCCAGGCTGAGGCCTCTGCATTGCGCTGGCTGGGGACTGTCCCCGTTTGCTTCATTAGTTCGGATGACAAATTGTGTCACCAGTGTCCCCCGGCCACGCCGCGGGCTGGGCTGGCACCGGCGCCGAGCGCAGCGGGATTCAGGCAGCGGGGTCGGGGACAGGACGGGACCCCTGGGGACACGGTGGCGACCAGGGGCGGCCGCTCCTTCACCCCAGCACGGGGGTGGATCCGTCCTTACAAACCCAGGGAGCGCTGGCGGGATGCAGGGAATGGCGTTCTCGGATGGTTCCTGCATCCCTCAGCTCCCGGTACCCCCAGCTGATACTGGGAGCACTGGTGTCCGTACTGGGAGCGCTGGTGCCGGCCCTCCTTGCCGCCCCCGGGAGCCCGGAGCCGAGCCCATTATCTGCTCCAGACAATTAGCAGAAGCATTAATGGAATATATGCAAATGCGCAGTAATTGACCTGTGACTCCGCAGTTCATGATGGAGAAGGATGAGCTCCAGATGGCTTAATGAGAGTAATTTAAGCCCCTTCTTTATATGCTGTGCCAGAGCCTGGCAGCGGCCAGCCGGGGAGGGGAGGAGGGTGGGGTGACACTGGGGACACTGGGGAGCAGGGACAGCCTTGGGGACGCTCCATTTGCTCCCCAAACCACCCTGTATCCAGCTCCTACCCCAACCCCGGGAAGGTGGATTTGTTCTGGATAAGGGAAAGCCAGAAAATCCTGGTCAGGGAGTGCAGGAGAGCAGCCAAACACCCCCGGGACCACCGGGCTGGGGCTGCTCTCCCAGCACGGTCCCCCCCTCCCTGGCCATGCCGAGGTGCCACATCCTGCACAAAAAAACCCAAACCGCTGCTACTCCGAGGTTACTCAGCCTTTACTCCAGCTGTGTTGGGGAGGGCTGGTTTGGGGTTGTGCCCCTCCACTGCTCTGCCCCAGCCTCTCCAGCCCCGAGCTCCACAAAACTCCCGCGGCAGAGCCGGAGGTATCTGAATAACCACTCTGGGAAACCAAATTAAAATATTGATGTATAATTCATGCCATATGTTCCACCAATATTTTTTATTTAATCAACTGAAGACAGATGGCAGGAACATAGAGGCCATTAAACTAATGGCACTTTGTCTTTCCATTTATTTCCGTCTCCTTTCCTAAAATAAGACGAGACCGTGACAGGCAGCACACCCCGGGCACTTGGATGTGTCAGCAGGGGCATTTCCCACGTGGCATTTTCCCAGGAAGGGCTGGAGCAAATCTTCCATAGGTGGGGGGTTGGAAGGAGAGAAATCCAGCTGGATTTCTCGGGAAGTCCAGCCTGGTGGGGCTGGAGGGAATTGTCCCATCTCTGCCCTTCCTGTGCCAAGAGCCACCAGGGATGGTCCTGGTGCTCCTGGGACAGCACCATGCTGGTGGGAAAGGGGATGCTCCTGCTGGATGTAGAGGATATCATGGCAATCTCTGGTCCCTGGGGACACGAGGGACTAGAGGGACACCCAGGGATGTCGTGCTGCTGATCCTGTGGGATGCTGGAATAGCAGCACCCCACTGCCCATGCATGGATTTCAGCTGGGATCTGCTGCTGCAGAGATGTTTGGATCTCGGGGTGCAGTGTGTCCGTGCAGTGTGTGTGCACAGCTCATCCTCCTGGGGGTGAAACTGGGTGAAAATGGAAATTTTCCATGTCCCAGAGCCATCCTGGAGCACCACTCCTGCACGATGAGGCAGTGATGTGCAGGCTCAGGGATCTGGGCTCACCCCACCAGCATCGCTCCCACTGCACCCAGTCACCCACCTGGGAGAGGTGGAGCTGCCCCTCCCCAGGGCTGGAAGGCGATGAAGACCGCGGGTGGCCTTCCTCACCCCCTAGAGGGTCAGGGCCACCATCCTCCCGTGTCCTGGGTCGCTTTCCTGAGTGTGCCTCTCCTTTCACTTGCAGGTGGAGATTTCTTGCTCTGGGAGTGAGCTGAAAGGGGTTTCCTTACACAAAGCGTCCCAGGCAGCATTCCAGGCTCCAGGTGCCTCCAGGCACCTTCCATTCTTTGTCTGAAAGGGCAGCGGTGCCGTTCCCATCCCAGCGATGCCTGACGGAGCCGGTGCCGCCGGGAGCGAGGAGCTGCGGCAGCTGATCGGCTTTCAAATCACCTTCAAACCTCGATTTCCTTAACATGATCCCTCCATCAGCGCAGTCCCCGGGGCACAGCCGGGGGACTTTGCCGGCAGGAGAATAAACCGGGGCTGGAGGTGACAGCCAGCGCTGGAACACCCCGGCCACGAGGCGGGGACTCCAAATCCACCTTCCCCAGCACTCCAAGACTTTTTAGGGTCGGGTAACAGCTCTGCACGACCTCGCCCTGCAGCTCTCACCCCATTTGCTCGCCGGGATTCACCTCGCCGGGATAATCCCCTCCTCGGAGCATCCCCGGAGCCGCAGAGCAGCTTCCCCGCGGCGCCGGCTGCCGGGGAAGGCATGAAGACGCTATGGCCAAGCTTTTGCTAAAACTCCAGCGGTATTTTCGGCGCAAACCCGTGCGTTTCTTCACTCTGCTGGCTCTGTACCTGGCGGCAGGCAGCTTGGTTTTCCTGCATTCCGGCTTCTCCGGGGAGCCCAGGGTGCCGGGGAGCCCGCGGAGCCCCGCGGCCGCCGAGGGGCCGGGGCTGCCCTACCTGGGGGTGATGCAGCTCAGCCGCGGCTTCAAGGCGGCAGCGACGATGCCGGCGAGGGGCCGACGACACGGCCCCTGGTTCAAAAGCACCTCCAAGGAGCCGTCGGACAGGGGGAAATCCCGGGAGAACGGCGGACCCCGGAGCCGGGCGCTCAGGGGCAGGAGCGGCCGCGAGAAGGAGGAGGACAGAGGTGAGGGCTGGGGATGTGCGCCAAAGGGGGTTTCTGCTTTTTGCCTCTCCCAGGGGGGCATCACGAGCTGGGGCAGTGATGTCTGAGCTAGTTTTGGGTTGTGTGTCCCTGCCAGGACCACCCCCAGCTGCAGGAAATGTGTATTTATTTGTTTATTTATTTATAAACCACGTGCACGCGCTGCTGGGGCACGGAGGTTTTCTTCCACATCCCACGGGAATGCTCTGGGGAGCAGCACCCTGCTCTGGAGAGCATCAGTCCAGAGAATATTTCCAGAAGGATCTTCTCCCTTCTTCTTCCCTCTTTCCTCTCCTCCCTCCCCAAGTGCCAATGTGCTTTTACTTTTCCATATTCACTCTTTCCCCTGGTGCATCACCGAGCTCTGAGGCCCCCCTTCCTGTTAGAGGTGATTTTGGGGGTGGCAGCTGGGGGGATGCTGTGCCCCATCTTCCTCCCACCCTTTGGCTCTGCCAGGGGCCAAATTCAGCTTTCATTCTGCTGGCCTGAATCAATCCAAAATCCAGGTTTGTGTGGGTGTTGTGTCGAGGCAGGGGCTGGCTGTGATTCCCATGGAAGTGCAGACAGGGCTGGGCTGTGGCCTCTGGAGCCGGGAGATCTCTGCCTGGCTGGGGTCTTCTCAAGTGGGTCTGTTGTTAATGATCAAGGATAAGAAAATGGAATAATTCCTATTGATTTATAAAATTGTTTTTATTTATCCTGAAGGCAGCCAGAGCTGCACATTCGGTGGGATTTGGGTGGCTGGGCTCCAGCAGGAACCCCCAAACCCACGGCAAACTGGGGCTTTCCCAGGGGTCCAGGCTTGATCCCCCAACCTGGGCTGCTCCCAGGAGGGCTCCTCCTCCTCCTCCAGTAGAATGTGGTTGTGTTCATTCCAGGAATGATGCACAGTCCAGGCATGGAAGCCAAAGGAAAAGTGGTGCTCACGGGATTTTCTCATGCTAAAAGGAGCTGAAGGGGTTCCCCCATTGTGACCCCGCTCCGAGGGGTCTCTAGGGAGTTTTGCAAATTAATGCAAATCCATTAATGCAAATTGACTTCAGTGCAGCCTCAGCAGATGGTCCCTGAGCCCAGGCTGTCTGTGTCTATAAAGACCCCAAGCAGTGTCCGTGTCCCGGGCCATATGTCCCGAGTGCTCCAAGATTAACCTCACCCAGCACTGCCAGCAGGGATGGGATGCTGGGCTTGGGATTCCTGGGTTTATCTGCTCCCAGGTGCTCTGGGAATATAATTTTCCCCTTGGAGCATCTTGGCAGCTCCTGAGTGGGATGGTGTGGAGAAATTCAGCATTTTGAGAAATCCCACGTGCCCGGTGTTCCTGGTGTGGCTGGCGGAGCTCCTCCCCCTTGCTTCCCTGCTCCTCTGGAGCCCTGGGGTATCTGTCAGGAACAGGTGGATTTAATGGTATTGGTAATTAAGTGGGGACAGCTTAACGAGCTGGCTGCGGAGGCTCTGCCACGTGAAATCCTTCCAGAGGGAATACTGCTCCAAAAATGGTTTAGAGAGTGATGTGCAGCTGCCTCTTCCTCCTCTTCCTCCTCCTCCCTCTCCCGGCAGTGTCAGATGAAGGTGTGGGTGGAGAACAGCCCTGTCTGCCAGGGAACAGCCTCATCCCCACGGGAATGCAAATCCCAGTGGGAAAGGGCATCTCCTGCCTCCAGCCAGGGAGGTTTTAGGCAGTGAAGCCAAGGGAAGCCCAACCTCAGCCACATCCATCTCAGGTGCCTTCCTGGACAAATCCAACTATTCCCACGTGTGATACACAACCAAGCAATTCCATGAGGATGCAGGGACCAGCCAGCCCAGGTAGACAGCTGGAGCCATCCCTGCATCCCCAGCTCTGGGAAAAATGGGATGCTTGGGGAATTTAATGACAATCACTGGGTGGATGTGTGTGTTTGCTCACAGCCGTGTTTCCAACAGGTTCCAAAATTCCTCCTGGAGAGGTCCACCTCTCCCTACAAACTGCCAGTACCACCCTCCCCCTTCTCTTGTGTCCTCGTCTGTCCCTAATTATTCCAGCTGGCTTCCCAATAAGTGGCAGCACGCATATGTCAGAAGCACTGGATTGAAGGTAATGCACATCAGTCACCGGCTCCGTGCAAGTGTCTGGAGCCATCCCACACCCGCTGGAATCCTCTGACCTGCCAGGACCTGCTCATCCCTGTGGGAATGCTGTGTGGAGTAACTGGGAGTTATGGCTCTGGTGGTTCGAGTTATCTGGCACATTTCTCTCCATCCTCCTCCTCTTTGGCCTCCAGGCTGACTTGGGAAGGTGGCTCCAGCATTGGTGGGGTCTGTGCTGTGCTGGGATAATTGGGAATGAGGGCACACCATGGGTGGGGTGAGCTGGCTCAGGGACCCCAAGGAGACGTGGAAAGCAGGGAGGAGGTGAGAAGTGTTATCCCAGAGCATGGCTTGGAACTGGAGTGTCACAGTGAAAGAAATTCCTTCCTGTGAGGAGGGGGAGGCTCTGGCACAGGATGCCCAGAGAAGCTGTGGCTGGAAGCATCAAAGACCAGGCTGGATGTAGCTTGGAACAACCTGGGACAGCGGGCAGTGTCCCTGCCTGGTTTGGAACCAGAGTTTCCAAAGCAAACGGGAATGCTGCTGCACATCCCTATTTAAGGAAAAACCAAGAGGGGTGGGATCAGAGGGTTGTGACCCTGTCCCCTGTCTGTCCCCAGCCCGGTACATCGGCTGCTACGAGGACAACACCCGGCAGAGGACCCTGCGCGGGATGTCCTTCTTCGACTACAAGAAGATGACGGTGTTCCGCTGCCAGGACAACTGCGCCGAGCGGTAGGGATGGTGACAGGGGCTCCATGGATCCCAGCACACTCCATCAATCCCTGCACACCAGCTCCATCAATCCTTTCCCACCATCTCCATCAATCCCTGCACGCCATCCCTCTCAATTCCTGCACACCATCTCCATCAATCCTTTCCCACCATCTCCATCAATCTTTTCCCACCATCTCCCTGAATCCCTGCACACCAACCCTCTCAATTCCTGCACACCATCTCCATCAATCCTTTCCCACCATCTCAATCAATCGCTGTGCACTCGCTCCATCAATCCTTTCCAGTAGGATAGGATAGGGTAGGATAGGATAGGATAGGATAGGATAGGATAGGATAGGATAGGATAGGATAGGATAGGATAGGATGAAATGGAATTAAATTATACGATATTATACGATGGATTAGGATGTGATAGGAAAATAGGGTAGGACTGGAGGTAGAATGAGATAGGATAGGATGGAATGGAGTGGAGTAATAGGGTAGAACAGACTAGAAAAGAATAAGGACAGGATAGGATAGGATAGGATAGGATAGGATAGGATAGGATAGGATAGAAAATAATTGCAGAATGGGATGGAATAATGGAAAGGATAGGATAGGATCTGATATTTTCAGTTGGAAGTGCCCTGCAAGAATAGGATAGAACAGACTAGAAAACAATAAGGATAGGATAGGATAGGAAAGAATTGTAGAATGGGATGGAATAATGGAAAGGATAGGATAGGATCTGATATTTTCAGTTGGAAGTGTCCTACAAGGGGTATTAGCCCAAAAATGAATCCCTGGCATGCACTGCTGATCCCAGCACTGGCCATAAGCAGGAATGCTCCATGGAATGGAATGGAATGGAATGGAATGGAATGGAATGGATGGGATATTTTCAGTTGGAAGTGCCCTACA
Source organism: Onychostruthus taczanowskii (assembly GCF_017590055.1). Lineage (NCBI taxonomy): Eukaryota > Metazoa > Chordata > Aves > Passeriformes > Passeridae > Onychostruthus > Onychostruthus taczanowskii. The sequence goes on from NW_024500572.1 coordinate 3,899,402, forward strand.
AGGATTATTAACCCAAAAAAAAATTCCCTGGGATGCACTGCTGATCCCAGCACTGGCCATAAGCAGGAATGCTCCTTCCAAACCCCCTGGAGCCGGGGGGATGTGCTGAGATCCCATTTCCCCCTGGGCAGGGGGTACCTGTATGCGGGGCTGGAATTCGGGGCCGAGTGCTACTGTGGGCACAAGATCCAGGCGTCCAACGCCAGCGAGTCCGAGTGCAACATGGAATGCAAGGGAGAGCGGAGCAACACCTGCGGCGGGATCAACCGGCTCTCCATCTACCGCCTGGAGCTGGCCCAGGAATCCGCCCGCAGGTGTAAGTTGGAGGCTGATCCCAGCTCAGCCCTGGAATGGGGGGATTTCTCTTGGTGCTGGAGGGGTGATCCTGGCATTCCCAAGCTGGGTCATGGCTCCATGGATGTTCTTGGAGAGTGCTTCTTGAGTCTGGGGTAGTTTTGTTCCTAAATATCAGGAATCTCCTTGTGGGGAATGCTGCTGGCTGGGGTTGGATGGAATGAGGAGCCCGAAGGACTCCTGCTGGACTCCCTCCTTCAGGGAATTTTGGGTGGAGATTTCTTTCCCCACGGCCAAACAGAACCATCAATGTCTCCTGTGTGTGCTGCAGGATGAAGGATGTGCGGGAATTCCAGACAGAGCTGAGTGTGCTCCCTCATTAGCTCCCAATTAGGGAGCTCTATAATTACCCACATTCCCTGCTCACCTTTCCTCATATCCAAGGAGTGGGAAAGGGGATGGCAACAACCAGGAATGCACGAGGGGCTGAGGGTACCAAGGATTTGATTCCAGACCTCACCAAACCTGGCCCTGCTCTCCTCCCTGGCTCTGCCCCTGCTCCATCCCTGGGATCACGGAGCTGATAAAAACAGCCAGGAAAATAAAATATCCCTGACTTTGCTGCAGGGGTTTTGCTCTGACTTTGCTCCATCAGCAGCCAGACGAGCGTCATCCATGTGGCTGCACTGCTGGAGGGGCCAGGAGCCACTGGAGCAGTCGGGAATGCCGTGTCACACAGAGTGGCAGCAGTGTCATTTTTGGAGTGTCACTGGGGCCTCTCTCACTCTCTCTCTCTCTCTCTCTCTCTCTCTCTCTTCTCCCCCAGATGGAAGCGCGATATTCCGGGGCTGCTTCCGTCGGCCGGAAAACGTCTCCATCGCCCTGCCCACCAGCCAGCTCATGCTCAACATGTCCGTGGATAAATGTGTGGATTTCTGCACAGAGAAGGTACTGGGATACACTTCTCTTCTTCATCTTTGTTTCCATCATCATCAGAGTCACACTGGCAGATCTGAACCCAGTTTAGGGACATCATTTTCATGTTTCCAAAAATGGGATAAATGGATTTGTGTCCCTGCCACGGGAGGGAGTGGAGCCAGCAGCAGCCCTGGGAAAGTTTGGGAAGGAGCATCCAAGAATTAGAGTTTAGGTTGGAAGGGACATTAAAAGGAGCCACCATGGGGTCCTGCTCTGGTCCAGGGGTCTCATCCTGGAGCACGGTGCCTCCGAGCAGGGAGGGGAAAGATTGGCAGTGGGAACTGATGGAGGACGGATGCTGGGGTGGGCTGTAAGGATGCTGGGAATGGTCTGGAATTATGCTTGATATAAATTGGAAGGATGCTGGAAATAAGGCAGAAGACGCTGGAATAGGAAGGATGCTGGAAAGGGTTGGAAGGATGGTGGAATGGGATGGAATGGGCTAGAACAACACTAGAATTGTCTGGAAAGATGCTGGAATTGGAAGGATGGTGGAATGGGCTGGAAGAATGCTGGAAATGGGCTGGAAGGATGCTGGAAATAAGGTGTAAAGATGCTGGAGTTGGAAGGATGTAGGGGTGGTCTGGAATAGTGCTGGAATCAGAAGGATGCTGGAAATTGTCTGGAATGGTGCTGGAATGTTCTAGAATTATGCTGGGATCAGAAGGATATTGAGAATGGTGCTGGAACTGGAAGGATGCTGGAAATGTTCTGGGATGATGCTGGAATGTTCTGGAAAGATGCTGGAAATGGTCTGGAATGGTGTTGGAATTGGAAGGATGCTGGACATGGTCTGGAATGATGCTGGAATGGTCTAGAATGATGCTGAGATTGGAAGGATACTGGAAACTGTCTGGAATGATGCTGGGATGTTCTGGAAGGAAGCTGGAAATGGTCTGAAATGATGCTGGGATTGGAAGGATGCTGGAAACTGTCTGGAATGATGCTGGAATGTTCTGGAAGGATGCTGGAAATGGTCTGAAATGATGCTGGAATTGGAAGGATGCTGGAATGTTCCGGAATGATGCTGGAATGCTCTGGAAGGATGTTACAAACCACCCCGCGCTGCCCAGCGTGGCCGGGCGCCGGGGGCGAAGGCTCTGCCATGGCTGGGGGGTGGTGCCAGCGCCGTTCCCTCTGGCCATCCCTGCAGGAATTCCCGCTGGCAGCGCTGGCGGGCACCACGTGCCGCTGCGGCTTTCCCAGCACGCTGTTCCCGCTGCACGAGCGCGAGGACGAGCAGCTCTGCGCGCACAAATGCGCCGCCGAGGAGTTCGAGAGCTGTGGCTCCGCCGAGTTCCTGCTGGTCTACCAGACACAAGTGCAGGGTGAGCTTTTCCCCACCTTTCCCCCAAAAAAATGCCAGCTGGGAGTGTGAGGATCCCGTTAAAAACGAGAGGTTTGTAATTCCCCGGGGAATTCAGCGCTCCCCTGGTGAGATGTGGTTGCTGCCTGGCTCAGCTGCAGATTCTGCCTCTGGCAGGATTCCTCCTTCCCAGGGCTTCTCCCACCTCTCCATGATCCCATGGGAGTCTGCTATCCAGAGGGGACAAGCTCCAGGGAAAAATGTGGGGTGGAAAACGGCTGTGACCAGGCAGAACATTCCTGAGAGAGCAGGGAGCCAGGGAAGCGCTGGGAGAAAGGAAAACTGTTCCTGGGAGAGGAAAGGACTGAAGGGAGCAAGTGAGGACCCAGATTCGGGTGGGTTTGGGTCAGTTTTGTCACGATCCTTTGGTGTTTGGGGCTGTGCTGGAAACATTGCTCGTTGATTCATCAAAAAAGAAGGAATGTTTCTTGGCACAGGAATCCCTGTTAGTCACTCTTCCCTAACACACAGCTGGGAATGACAGAGAACTCTTGGGAAAAATCCTCTTAGGACTTTTTGGGTGTTTAGGACCCTTTGAGGCATCCAGGACCCTTTGGGATGTCCCTCTAAGCCTTAGGCAGGGCACCTTTCCCTCCCCAGCCACCTCCTCGCCCTTCCCCAGCATTTTCCTGGGAGAGGCAGCATTTCTTCAGACATCCCAGTGGGACAAGCAGGTTTCCATGACACATTCCTGATGTGTCTCCCTGCAGACAACCGCTGCATGGACAGGAGGTTCCTGCCCAGCCGTGCCAAGCAGTTGGTGGCCCTGGCCAGCTTTCCTGGGGCCGGGAACACCTGGGCCCGGCACCTGATCGAGTTGGCCACCGGCTTCTACACCGGCAGCTACTACTTTGATGGCTCCCTCTACAACAAAGGTGAGGGGAGGGCGCTCCTGGGGTCCCACCCCATCTGGGGACAGTCCTGGTGACATCCCAGGGGCTGCAGGAAGGGCGGAGCAGGGATGGGTGTGAGTGCTGCTGCTCCGTGGGGTGGTTTGGGATGGAGGGTCCTGGTGAGGGAATTCCTCCCTGGGAGGGTGGGGAGGTCCTGGCAGGAGTTGCCCAGAGAAGCTGTGGCTTCTCTGTCCCTGGGAGTGTCCAAGGCCAGGCTGGACAGGACTTGGAGCAATCTGGGATAGTGGAAGGTGTCTTTTTCCAGGAGGGTTGGAATGAGATGAGCTGTAAGATCCCCTCCAATCCAATTTTGGGATTCTGGTTCTAATAACTCACCCCATTCCCAGCTCCCCCAGTTTAGAACCACTAACAATTTTATCTGGAGACTTGAAGGTTTCTCCTGTTATTCCTTCACTTTTTGTGGCTTTGACCCAAAGCATTTTGAGATTCTGGTTCGAATAACCCACCCCATTCCCAGCTCCCCGAGTTTAGAACCACTCATAACAGTTTTATCTGGAGACCTTGAAGGTTTCTCCTGTTATTCCTTCACTTTTTGTGGCTTTGAGAGGAAATTCTCCATTGCTCCTCAGTTGTTGGTATCTGTATCTGTACCTTGTCATTGGTGGGGTCTGTATCCAGGCTATTCCCTAAATCCCCATTTTCCAGACACCACAGGCAGCAATTCCTTCCCAATTCCTGCCAAATCCAACCTTGCAGGAGGGAGATGCTCAGTGAGGGAGCACTGTCCCAGCCCCCAGGGTGCAGCAGCATCCCAGGGAAGGGAGCAGCAGTGGGAAAAGCCTTGGCTGGGTTTTGCTGAGCCACACGAGCGTGGGCTCCATGTTCATTCCCTGTCGCAGGGGCCAGGAGGTATCCAGGCAACCGGCAGATTTATCCACTGCTGAGAGCCAATTACACCTCTCTAATTGATGGAATACAGCTCCTTCCAGCTTATCCCCCACTCCAGGTGCATTCCAGGGGCTGGGGTTGATGCTGGCTCTGCCCCACGCTCAGTGCAGGGTCCCCTCTCTGGACCCCCCATGGCATCACCCCCACCTTGGGCTGATCCGCTGCCCCACAGGCACAAGGATTTCCCCTGGGAAGAATTTCAGCTGTGCTCAGGGAGGTTTTAGCCATTAAATCTGCCCTTGACCCCTCAGAACAGGCACAAGAGCTGAGTTTGCTCAGGGAGATGTCACCCTGAGGGGCCCCTGTGCCTGTGAGCCACCCACTCATCAATTTTATGAGACTCATAACATGGGAAAATAAATGATTTCCATCTGGGAGAGGGATGCAAATCCTCCTTCACGGCCCAGCTGCTTTCATCATCCAACTGGATTTTGCAACCTGATATCCCTGTGATGCTCCCTTTTATGGAACCATGGGATCCTTTGGGTTGGAAAAACCCTCTGAGACTGAATGCCACTCTTCCCCCAGCACTACCAAGGCCACCACGTCCCCAAGTGCCACATCCATAGGGCTTTTAAATCCCTCCAGGGATGGGAACTCCATCACTGCCCTGGACAGCTGTGCCAGGGATTGATCACCTTTTGGGTGGAGACATTTTCCCTTATATCCATCTAAATCTCCCCAGCACAGCTTGAGGCCAATTCCTTCAATCCTGTCTGGTTTTCCCTGGGAGCAGAGCCCGACTCCCCCTGGCTGTCCCCTCCTATCAGGAAGTTGTGCAGAGCCACAGGGTCCCCCTTGAACCTCCTTTTCCCCAGGCTGAGCCTCTTTCCAGCTCCCCGTTACTCCCACTAATCCCAACTCTGTCCCGGCAGGATTCAAGGGCGAGCGGGACCACTGGAGGAGTGGGAGGACCATTTGCATCAAGACCCACGAGAGTGGGCAGAAGGAGATCGAGTCCTTCGACTCGGCCATCCTGCTCATCCGCAACCCCTACAAGGCGCTGATGGCCGAGTTCAACCGCAAGTACGGCGGACACATCGGCTTCGCCGCCCACGCCCACTGGAAGGGCAAAGGTAGGGCAGGGAATCCTCTGGGAGAGCTGGGAATTGGTTGGGACAGCCCAGCAGAGCTGGAGTTGGGTGTCCATGGGGGGAAATTTTGGGCTGTGCCGTTCTCGGGTTTCTGTGGTTGAGATGACCCCGAGGTGTAAGAAAAGTCTCTTTTTTCCCACGACTGAAGAAGAAGTCAAGATTTGTTGGTTCTGCTTTTCAAGGTTGTTTATTTTTTCTTATCTATTACATTCTTTCCCTGACCTGCTGACCGCAAGTACGGCGGACACATCGGCTTCGCCGCCCACGCCCACTGGAAGGGCAAAGGTAGGGCAGGGAATCCTCTGGGAGAGCTGGGAATTGGTTGGGACAGCCCAGCAGAGCTGGAGTTGGGTGTCTACAGGGGAAATTTTGGGCTGTGCTGTTCTTGGGTTTCTGTGGTTGAGATGACCCCGAGGTGTAAGAAAAGTCTTTTTTCCCACGACTGAAGAAGAAGTCAAGATTTGTTGGTTCTGCTTTTCAAGGTTGTTTATTTTTTCTTATCTATTACATTCTTTCCCTGACCTGCTGAGGTCTGTCCTGCAGGTCGGGTTGTGGCACAGCGCCTGCCCTTGGGGTGGTGTTAATTTTTTATACTAAGAACTACTTTATTTATAATAATTTTCCAATACCTATCACCTATGTTAGACAGTCTGTCTGTCTCTGCTCTAAGCCAATCCAAAAGTGTCACCATCACAGCAGAAGATGGAGGACAAGGAGAAGAAGGACAGGACATGCCCAGATTCCTCCACTTTGCCTCTTGAATCCCCATTCTAAAACCCCAAAATTCTACTTTTCCACCCTGTGATGAATTAACTATCATTCTACTCAAACTCTTGTGGCTTGTAAGTCTTCACACAAAGTTGGTAATTTTTTCCATGGACTAAAATCGAAGGCACAGGTGTTTTTGACTCCGTGCCAAGGTCTCTGAGCCCCTTGCCAGGGTCTTGAATCACCCAGGGCAGCCAGAGGAATATCCTGGGTCCCATGTGCCACCACTTTGGGGCCATCACTTGGTGCGACCATGGATGGCCGTGGGTTCCCGTGTTGGGTGGGACAAGATGGGAAGGGTTGGAACAGGACAGCAGGCCCAGGCAAGGATGGGCATCTCCTGTCCCTATTGTGACCACAGGGAGTGGTGGCAGTCCCCAGCCCATCCCTGCGGTATCCAGGTGTTGTTCCCATGTGTCCAGCTGCTCCCCAGCCACCACCTTTCCCACGCGCAGGCGTGTGCCACAGGCTGCTTAATTACAGCAATTTCCAAATTGCTGTTGTGGGATTGACTTCATTGGAAAGAGTTAAAATGTTTAGCTTGATTGAACATCTGCTACCCTTAATTCCGAGTTTATTTAAGGGGAGCTTTGGCTGCTGTGGCTGGGATGTGCCTGGATTTCGTTATCTCCATGTGCTCACAGTGCTGGGCACAGCCCAGCCCTGCTCTCCCCATCCCAAAAAACCAGCGGGGTGTGGTGTCCCCCACTTCCTCAGCTTTGTGTCCCTGGGCTGGCACGGTCCCCATTGTGTGGCACAGGAGCCTCTTGGTTGATTTTTTTTTCCCCATCCATCTGTGGATAGAGCCAGGATTGTTATCCCAGCACCACTGGGAGCCTCCTGAGCCTTCCCAATCCTTGTCCAGGGATCACAGGGAGCCTCCTGAACCTTCCCAATTCCTGTCCAGGGATCACAGGGAGCCTACTGAACCTTCCCAATCCTTGTCCAGGGATCACAGGGAGCCTCCTGAGCCTTCCCAATCCCAACCCCCTCCCCAGCTTGTCCCAGGCCTCGTGTCTTTGAGGGGAGGGAGATCCAGAGGGGACCATGCCAGCACAGTCTTGGTTGGATGCACTTCAAATACATCACCAAATTCTTTCCAGAGGATGTGTGGAATAATTAGCCAATGGGTAAATTGTCAGGTTAATTAACCAGTGCTGGGAAAGATGGAGATTTTCCATTGCATGGCTAGTGACCCCATTCCCAGCTGGAGAGGCCCCTGAACACGAAGCATGAGGGTCCCATTCCTGGCCTTCCTGCAGCCCAGCTCTCCAGATTATTTTCTTCTCCCAGGAAATAATTTTGGGGCATATTTGGGAAAAAAAATTCCCAGGCTGTCTCTCCAGCCTCACCCCCAGTGCTGAGGGGGTGTTTTCCCATTTCCCCCAGCCCATTCCCAGCCCTGCAGAGGCCAAGCCCCTGTTTGGTTCCGTGGCATTAATTTTACGGCGTCCCTGGAGCGGCTCCAAAGCAAAGTTTTATGTGCTGTGATTACACAAGGTGAATTGTCCTGGATCTGTTTAATGGAACACATCCTGTGGTTAACGGTTCCTCAGGGAATTAAACCCAGTCCAGCTGTTAATCAGGCCTTGGTTTTGCGGGGAGGACACGAGGAAGAGGGAGATGCCTGGAGCTTTAATGCAGCACTGCCAGGGGAGATGCGGCTGATTATCGGTGTCTCATCAGCCCTCTCACCACCTGATCTGAATGGCAGCATCAATTAGCCAGAAGGTTAATTGAGATGTTCCAGCAGAGATGGGAGAGGACACAGGGAACATCCACTCACATTTGTTGGAACACTGGATGCTGAGAATTTTAAACTTTCTGTGCTGAAAGGCAAAGACCTACAAGAGAATACTGCATTTGACCTGAGGCCGTGGAGAGGTTTCCAAAATTGATTAATAGCACTGGTATTGCTGTCGCCCTGATTTTTTAAGATTTTCTAAGCCTTCTGATGTTTACATTCTTGTAACGAACTTTCTCACACACTTCTGTAAATAACTTATTGTTTTGCGTTCTTTTATGGAGGAGGAGAAATTTGATGGACTGTTGGTTTGTCCAGTGTCCTTGGAGAGGTGGCGCTTTCACCCTCCAATCCACCATCACTTTTGGAAATCTATAAATGTCAGAGTCAGAAAACAAACTGCCCCTTTTACCTTGGAAAGAGCAGCTGAGTCTGCGTTGTGGTTTTTTGTGTCCTATAGTGACAGTATTACGGGTGTGTAGTTGGCTAGAAGCGTGTGAAAAAACTTAGATTTGGGGTTTTAGTATATGCGATACCATCTCAGAGCCCACGAGCCAGAACATCCCCTCAGGAGCATTTTTGGGAGGCCAGGAGCAGTTTGGGAGACTAGAAGCAGGGTCCACACTTCAACCCAACCCCCATGGGAGCAAACCCTGGGGCTGAGCTTTGGGGTGTCCCAAAACCAAACCAAAGGATCCCACACACAGGGAATGTGCCGAAGATCCATTTAGCCAAGATGGAGCCAATTCTCCGTCTTGGCTAAATGGACCATATACTAAACCATATATTATATACTAAAACCCCAAATCTAAGTTAAATTGACCATATACTAAACCATATATTATATACTAAAACACCAAATCTAAGTTTTGGGGGTTTAGTATGTAATACATGGTTTAGTATATGGTCCATTTAGCCAAGATGGAGAATTTTGTGTGTGAGTTAGATGGGTTTTTTTGCACCATCTTCTTCACAAACCCGCGTAGTTTCCTCTAACTGGGTGAAATTCCAGCACGTATCCTCTGTCCCCTTTTTTCCCCCCCAGAGTGGCCAGAGTTTGTGGCCAACTACGCCCCGTGGTGGGCGACCCACACGCTGGACTGGCTGCGCTACGGCAAGAAGGTGCTGGTGGTGCACTTCGAGGACCTCAAACGCGACCTGTTCGCGCAGCTGCAGAGGATGGTGGCCCTGCTGGGCGTCACGGCCTGCGAGGACAGGCTGCTGTGCGTGGAGGGACAGAAGGACGGAAACTTCAAGCGCTCGGGGCTGAGGAAGCTGGAGTACGACCCCTACACGGCCGAGATGAGGAAGGTGATCAGCGGCTACATCCGAACCGTGGACGCGGCCCTGAAGCTCCGCAACCTCTCGGGGGTGCCTGAGGATTATTACCCCAGATGATGGTGACCGCAGCGGGGGGATCGTGGCCGAGGGTGGCTCGGTCCTCCCAGATTCTGCTTAATTCCACCCAGTGGGTGGCTCCTCTTTTAACCCTCCGTGTGCTGCTGTAGCTGTTGGTCACTCCCTGCATGAGCCACCACAGGTCCCCAGCCGCCGCTGAGCTTTTTGATGGCCAACCTGGGGACAAGGGTGCCTTCCCTGCTCCCCCAGGGTCCCTGCTCCTGTTCTGGCTGCCCCAGCCTTCCTGGGAAGTGCAGTGGGATGTCTGTGTCCCCTCAGGCTCTACTGGGGACATCGAGCTGCTCAGGCCGTGCCTGATGTACATGGAGCTGAGCTCCCTGGGGTGGGTGTCCCCAAAATCCCAGCCCTGCAAGGATTCCACTTGTGCTTGATGGAATCTTCAGCCTTCCCAAGGGAGGATGGAGCACGGGCGTGGCACTGTGTGGGCGATGCCCCTGTGGATACTGCCTGAGGTTATGGGATGGCAAGGCCGTGCTGTGCAATGTCCCCAAACCTGGTGGCTATGGTCCCTTGAGCCATCCTGTGGTTACCTGAGAATTCCCTGGAATTCCCCAGCCACAGCACCAGGAAAAGTTGCTGCTCCAGCCTCTGGGGGGGCCCATGACCCCCACCAGTGTGTCTACAGTGGAAGCTCCCCTTCCCTGTGGATGCAGCTCCAGAGGGGGACATTTTCCCTGGACAGAGGAGCTGCTGGGACCCACGAGCTCATCCAGGCCTCGTTTCAGAGCTCATGAGCCAGCACATCCCTTCAGGAGCATTTTTGGGGGGCCAGGAGCAGTTTGGGGGATTAGAAGCAGGGTCCACACTGCAACCCAACCCCCGTGGCAAGCAAACCCTGGGGCTGAGCTTTGGGGTGCCCCAAAGCCAAACCAAAGGATCCCACACACCGGGAATGTGCCGATTTCCGGGCTGGCTTTGTGCACAGCTGCATGTGGTCCCTGGCTGTCCCCTCATCCCACGCCACCCTCCCCATCCTGGCTTTGTCCCAAATGAGCTCCCCAAGGCTCCCAACCCGCAAAACCCCTTGGATGTAGGTGCAAAAGCCATATATTGTACGCAGCCTTTTCTAGAGTTAGAGATTCACCAGTTGGCTTTTAACTCTTGATCCTGATAGAAATGCAGGCACAGGTCGAATCCAGAGACCACACTTGGTCTCTATTCCAAGAGAGAAGAAAACTCCCTGGAGAAAAAAAGGAGAATTTCAATAAAAATCTATTTTTCTAACGTGTGTGTGGAGCAGAGCTGGGATGGGGGGCTCCCGCTTCTTCTTTCTTTGAAGAAGGTGGGGGATTGGTTCAGAGGGAACAGCTGCCCCATTTTTAACTCTTTAACCCTTTTTAACTCTTTTTTAACTCTTTAATTCTTCCCTTGACAAACAGCTGAAGGTATTTTTGGCATTCATGGCAGCAGGATTGGAGCTGAGCCCACACTCCTTTGCTCATGGCAGCCCCGGGGTTGTCACATCAGAACAAACCCTCAGGGTACCCCAGCAATTAAAGGAGAGGTTTTGTTGCTGCTCTGCCTCCCCGTGTGTTTGTGGGGCCACCTGAGCACCCCCCACCATCCCAGACCAGGGCAGTGGGAGCAGAGGGAGAACAGCTCCTCTCCCCTTTAATCCCATTAATCCACTTCTGCATTTAAACCCATTAACAGGTATTTAAATCCCATTAATGTCATTTCTGTGTTGACAACCAAAGCTGCTCCTTTTTGGGAGCTTCAGTACCTTGAGAGTGTCCTTACAGACAGATTTAATGGGATGCATGGGGAGATTCACTGCAGGATTTATTCCTGACCTTCCTCAGCACCAGAGCGAAAGCTGGGTGCAATTTATCCCTTATTTCTAATCTGGAGTTGGTGAAATTCCTATTTTATTTTTTTTTTTAAGCAGGGATGACGCCTCACCTCGGCCTTGATTTGTTCTGACAGGCCCCAGCCGCCGGAGGCGCAGCGCTCCCTCCCGCCCCTCGGAAGTAATTAACCCCTCAAAGCCAATTAATCGCCCAGATAAAACAATTAAGGGATGGCATCGCGTGCGGCGCTCGGAGCCTGGGCTGCAGCTTGGGAGGAGGGAGGGGGGACCCCACATCTGCACCTCCCCAAACCCCTTCCCACAAAAAAGCCTGGGAATATCCACAGCCTCCAGCAGTACCAATTTACATCATTTTATTTATTTTTTTCCCTGCTTTCATTACGCCACAATTGCTTTTTTTTTCTTTTTTTTTAGTTTTTTTTTTTTTTTCTATGCCACAATTGCTTTTTTTTTTTTTTTTTTTTTTAGTTTTTTTTTTTTTTCCTAAATTTAAATTGCACCGAAAGGGAGCAGCTGGAAGATATTATGACCATGTCAGGGCGTGCTGCACATCTGGCTGCACCTCTGGATTCTGGGATCCCCCTTCCCCACATCCCACTGATGCAGAAGCAGCTTCCTCCCTCCCAGAGCACACACTCTGATTTTTTATTTATTTATTAAACGCTGGGCTGTATTTTAACCACGTGGAACTGGCACGTAAGGACGAAATTCCTATTCCCCCTGGAAAAAGGAGCCAACCACCCTTCCCTCATCATTTTCCTGGGGAAAGCTCCTGACATTTAACATCCCGCCCGGCTGCCTGGGGGAGGCAGCACTCAGCCTTTCTTTCCATGAGGATTTGAAAAGCTGGGAATCTTTCGGCTTGACTCAGCCTGAGCATCCCTGGCTGGGCACAGCCCGCCCTGCCCTGCCCTGCTGTGGGGCTGGAGGGACCGTGACCCCCCTTCCTCCTCCTCCCTGGATTCCTGCAGGAAAAATAATCTATTTTTGGCAATTTCGCATCCCCGGGAGCGTTTTCCTGCCTCCCGGTCCTGCTGCAGCGTTCCTCCCTCCAGGGCTGCAGGGGTTTCTCAGCTGTTGCCGAGGCAACGGCGTCTGCACCAAAAACTCCCGCATTTCCCCCAATTCCGGGTGCGTTTTTTGCTCCCTGGACGCTGTGATGCCGCAGGTGATGCCAGGTGTGGCTCGGGTCTAGGATTCCTTCCTGGCAAAGGGAGTGGATGCTCCTTTGGGGAGGATTCAGGGAATTCTGGGCAATGCCCCCAGTGATGCAAACAATGCTGGGGGGCTCAGAGAGAAGGAGTTCCCCTTCTTCCCAAATTAAATCCCATGAAGCTGTGTTTAAAAATAAAGGGAAATTCCCCCAACCCCCAGCAGCAGAACTTCCATAAAAACCCCAGAATGGGGAGATGGGCCATAAATCTGAGAGCAGCCATCTCCATCCCTGACAAAACCAACAGGTTTATGTATCAGCTTGGGTATTTCCCCTAAAATTTACAGCTGACAACGTGCCTGAACACAGCAGGGATAATTTAAACCTGGCTCTGAGCAAAGGGAGAGGGGAACACATTTTAGTCCTTTTTTTTTTTTTTTTCCCTTAATTTTAAATTTCATTCCAATTCAGAATAAAGGCAGTGATTTATGGGACAGGGAGAACACGGCTTTATTTTAGGGCTGTGACAGCCAAGTGAAAAAGAGCTGTCATTGAGGATGGTAACACATTCCACAGGAGCAGGATTTGCTGTATTCCAGAGTAATTTCTCCCAGGGAATGAGACCCAGCCTTGGGTTTGGGTGGGGGATAAATCCAGGGAAGCAGCAGGTGTTGGTGCTCCAAGGCTGGGAATGGGGGTTCTGGGGTGGGGGGTTTGTGCTCCAGCTCCAAAACCTGCTGTTCTTTGCCACAAGCCTTGATTGACCCTAAAATCCCCACAACTGCCCTAATTCCAGGTTTGATGGGGATGGTGGTGCCTCTGCATCCCACTCACCCCTTGGCTCTGGGGTGCTGAACCCAGCTGCATCCCAATTTCACCAATTTCTGCCCCAAAAGGGGCAGCAGATCCCGGCACCACCAGCTTTGGAGCTGCAGCTCCCACCCAGTCATTTCCCTGGATGTTAATTCCAGTTTGTGCACGTTCCCCTGGAGCTGCCCATGGTCATTAACCTCCTGCTGCCGTTAATCAAGAGGACTTTGTTAATTAACAGCCAAGGATGTCTCCAGCTGAGCAGGACAGGGGTGGGATTGGGGTCACCTGGATGCATCCAAGGATCCTTGATTTAACATATTGGAGCTTCCCAACACTCTGGGGGAGTGCAGCCCCCTTCCCTCCACGAACAAAATATCCAGCACTGCAAAAAAACAAGGAATGCTGACAGGATCCATCCTCAGCACCCTGGGAGATTCCCGAGCTGCAGCTCCTGCAGTATTTCGGGAATATCACAGCAATTGGGGCAACACTGAGCTGCATTTCTCTGCCACTCTGCCAAAAAGGGAAGAAAAACCTGGCTGAGGAGGCTGAATTTTTCTGAGGAATGTTTTTTTTTTCCCCTGTTTCTATTTTATAGGCATATAAAAATGTGCTTTTTAAATGCTGCCTGGGTGAGCTGTTTGCTGCCTGTCTCAGCGGGTGACGGGAACAGAAATCACTGATATTCCTTGGGGAGCTTAATTCAAAGCTAACAGGGTCCAGCAGGAAAAACTCAGTGGATTTTTCCCTTCCCCATCCTCATCCCAAACCCTGGCAGGATGAGGAGAATCAGGAACTAGAGAGGACAGAGCAGCAGCGCTGGTGTCTGGAGCACTTGGATCATCCAAGCCCCATCCCTCTGCTCCTGAGCTCTTTCCACAATTCCAAATTGGACACCAGGGCTCAGGAATACACACAGGGAAGGGACTGCTCAGTGAAAATCCCTGGTATCCTTCCCGCTCCACACTTTGAGGTATTTGTCTGGAAAACAGAGGTTTTATTAAATAAGCAAACAGCTACAAAGATGCACCCAAATATTTGGGAAACTCGGGATTGCCAAGCTGCCATTACAGGGATGGTTTAACCCCAGGGTAAGTACCAAAGCACTGCTTTTTTGCTTTTTTGCTTTTTTTTTTTGGAAAGCTGTTTGGAGTAATAACAGATGGGCTTGGAAAAAACAGACACCAGAATTAGTGAGGAGCATCCTGAATCCATTATGAACATCCCAGCAACAACCTGAGGGGCCGTGGGATGGCATCCAGTCCTTGAGGCTTCATTCCCACATCCAAGCCTTCTCCAAACTCTGAGCCCAAAAAGCCCCAGGGGCTGCTGGCTCTGGGTACATCCCATTCCCACTGCTCCCTAAACAGATCCTCTGCAAGTTCTGTGTGTCCCTGTGTGTCCATCTGTCCGGTCCATCCCATCTGTCCTATCCCACTCCTAACAGGATCCTGGCAACCTTCCAGCAATACTAATTAAATACTGGGGAAAATGAGCAAGAGGAGCCTCCTCCCACCACCAGAGAGGCCCTGCAGCCTCCTCAGGCGCTGCATCTTCCATGGGTATGGATCCAGCATGGGTTTTGGGGGAAAAAATCTCTGTGGATCAGGGCTGGGAGTAGCCCTGGTCTTGGCCATGGGACGTGGTGAGGTGCAGGGATGTGTGGCAGCGTTCCCTAGGGAAGTGGGTGGATTCCAACCCCAGGAGACACGGTGACAATCCAGGTGCTGAGTGTCCCATCACATGGAGGAGGTGATGCAGATCGAGGTGGAGCAGCAAGGCAGTGCTGGGGTGGACGCCGGGTAATCCTTCTGAAATCCTGAAATCCCGAAATCCCAAAGTTCTGAAATCCCGAAATCCTGAAATCCTGTTCCTGCCGCAGCACCCGCTCTGATCCACGATGTTCCTGCAGCTCAGTTATCAGGGCTTTACTTGTACCTGCAGCTGGCAAGATCTTCTGCCTGGAAATAGCTCCCTGCCTTTTCCTGGGAAATGTCTCTCCATTTTATTTTCCATTTTCTGATTTCCAAGGAAAGCTATAAATAAATATTTCAGCTTCTGTGGGCACCTGGGAGCAGATTCTCAATGGCCAAAACTTGCAGAAAGCTCCCCAAAGGACCACTTGAAATGTCCCTAGGGCCACTGAGGGCTGGCCAAAGCCAGCTCCAGGGAGTGACACATAAATGAGGGTGACACCAGGGTCATGGGGAAGGAGCCCTAATGGAGAAGGAGGTCCAAAATTAACTGGGTATGAAATTGGATGGAGGTGGTGGCTTGGCCCCTCCTTCACTGCAGAGGTCAATGTGTTGCCACACATTGCCCCAGAGTCTCCCTGGAGATTCCCAGAGTGTCCCAAGACAGGAGAGACAAAATCATCCTGTAGAATCAACAGAGCCAGGCTCCCTTGGATGCAAGAGGGGACAGCAGGTCCTCCCCAGAATCTCATGGGCCTGTTCCTAGCCCCAGACATCCAATTATTCTGCAGGATGTACCATGTGGAATGTGCCCATCAAAAGAAGGGCTAAAAAGACATTTCAAATTGACCTTTCCCTCTTTCTTCTCCCAGTTTTCCATGCTGGCAACCCTGTGTGTGAGCCCAGTCCCCACACTGGTGGGGACAAGGTGGCCCTGGGTCTGGATTACTTAGAAGACATTTGAGACTTCCCAGTTCTCTGAGGTGGGATATTCCAACCCCTCCTAAGGACACTTCCCAAAAAAAGTCACAAACACCTTGTTCTGGTACCAAAATACCTCAGGAATTTACCATGAGGAGCCACACACAGACATGGGACAGAGGAGTGTCACCAATTCGGCCATGGCACAGGAGATGCCTTCCTGATATCCTGCACCCCACCACGGTGTCTCTGGAAACTCCAGGAAAGCCCTTCCTGGGTCAGCCAATGCCCAAAAATATGTTCTTAGTTTGGCACAAGGATTTTTGCAATCCCACCCAAGATCAAGGGTGGTGGTGTCTTCTCCATACCTTGGGGGTCTCCATCCCCTGCCAGCCCCCAGGCAGCAACACCAGTCAAAAATGGGCTGTAGGACAGTGCTGGACAATGCTTGACCACACCAGGGCTGGCCACCATCACAGTGCCAACACCAGGGGATTCTGTCCCTCCTGCAGGCTGGGTTTAGACAACTGTTGTCTCCTTCTCAGTCATGGAGGAGACCTTGGAGAAGCTCCTGTGCACGATGCTGGAGTGTCCCGTCTCCTCGCTGAGGGCGTTCACCAGCCTGGAAAGGAGGGTCACCTTGAACTTCTTGAAGTCCTGGCCCATGAAGACGTAGAGGACGGGGTTCATGCAGCTGTTGGAGGCTGCCAGAGCCGTGGTGAGCGGGATGAAGATCTCAAACACAGACCAGGGCACCGTGTCGGGCACCGTCTCCAGCAGGTTCAGCAGGTGGTAGGGACTCCAACAGAGGAAGAAGGTGACAATGATGGTGACAATGATCTTGAAGGGCTTCTTGGACTTTGCCAGGCGGTTGCGGCGCAGGTTGAAGACGATGGCGACGTAGCAGAAGGTGATGATGGTGATGGGGAGGATGTACCCGGCCAGGAACCTGGTGATGTTCACGGTGCGGTGCCTCATCAGAGCCAGCCCTTCGTAGGATTTATTCCTGGAGAGGGAGAAGTTGCTGAAACAAATCACGGAGTTTCGGGTCTGCGCCGTGTCCCGGAAGACGAGCGAGGGGCAGCTCATGACGATGCCCACGGTCCAGATGATCACACAAACCCCGTAGGCCAGGTTGGTGGAGCGGTGGTTCTGCGACCACACCGGGAACACCACGGATACGTAGCGGTCGAAGCTGATGGTGGTGAGCAGCAGGACGCTGGTGTACATGTTGAGGATGAGGAGGAAGGAGTTCAGCTTGCACATGACCGTGCCGAAGATCCAGTGGTAGCTCATGGCCGTGTAGGCGATGTTGATGGGCAGGAAGATGTTGAAGAGGAAGTCGGCCACGGCCAGGTTGAGAAACCAGACCGCGTTGACCGACTTCTTCATCTTCAGGGTGATGATGGCGATAACGAGGCCGTTGCCCAGGATGCCCAGCACGCAGGACACGCTGTAGATGATGACAGACAGGATCCTGGTGATGTCCTTGGGGTCGTGGGCCGGGTCTGCCCACACGCTGCCGCTGTCCTCGTAGGTGTAGTCGGGGTAGTCGCTGTAGTTGTTATTGAGGCCGTCCAGGTAATCGGAGAGGTTGGGAAGCGCCATCGTCCCTGGGAACGGCAGTTGATCCGTGTGATCCCGGGGAGCTGGGATGCTGGGATCTGCGGCCAGGGATCTTCCCCTGCTGAGCAAACACTTGGTGTTAATCGCAGTGAGGAGAGCAGGAGGGACAACGGCCCCCAGCACGTGTGGGAATTGGGGACAGGGAGAGAAGGGACAAACACGCAGGAATGGGGGATCCCACGGAACCCACCGATCCCGAACAAGATGCTCCCACAGCTCCTCCCTGATTTCCACCCCCATCCATGAGGCATCAGGACGTGATTCAGTCCCTCAGCTCCACCAGGATGTGGCTGCAGCCTCATCCTGCAGAAAACGTTGCTTACCCGCCTACTTCCAGAGGGAAAACCAGGATAATGCTCATTAACAGCTCATCAACAGCTCTGACTTTCCAATCTGAAACATATTATGGCTTCTCTCTTTTTTTTTTTTTTTTTTTTTTTTTTTTTTTTTTTTTTGTACTGAAGTGGACTGAAAGCCCAAAGGGAAGCTCCCCACACACCCCACTGACACCGGGCACCCTCTCACCTCTCTCCTCTCTGTCGGGATGGGGACAGGTGACAGTTCAGTGTCCCAGGGCACAACGGCAGCTCCCTCCACACCGGCCTAAGGCATGAGCTGTAACATTAAAGCCAGGATCAAAGAAAGGCCACTCACCCCCGGATGTGGGGTTAGGGGAGGAAACCCAATCAGGGTGTGGCAACAATTAACCCTGTGCAGCCTCCCTCGAGGGACTGGGGAAGACAGGGTCCTGCCTTGATCCCAGCAGGTTTTGGGATAAGCCAGGACAGAAATCCCAGCCTGTACCCTCTGACCAAGGACCAAACACGAGCAGCAGCCGCAGGTGCACACCGAAACAACCGAACAACCAACCACAGGTTACTAATAATTAAATAATAATTAATTCAAGGTATAAATGAGGCCCACATTGTCTGCACGATCTATTTTATATCCTGCATTCTCACAGGGTTGTTTTCCCGATTCAGTTGATGCCCTGTATGTTTAAATATGTTAATTGTGGTGAATCAGCAGCATCACTTGCCATCGTCAGACTCCAGGCTCCAAAGCCTGGACTGAGGGGGTTCAACCTTTCCCCTGTGAGAATCCAGGATACAAAACCCCCTAAATGGGTCAGGGGGTTTAAAACCAAAATCCCCCAAAGCCTGACCGAGAAGCACAGAGCATCCCACCCGGACGTGTCCTCACAGGAGGGACGTGGGGACGCCCAAGGACCCTCCCTGTTCCCGAGGAATTTCACCCCAAAGGTCCCTGAGCGTCACCTTCCCGCCAGCCTGCTTTGAAATTCCCATGGTGTTTGTGTTGGAAGCTATTGTTTCTCCCTGGGCTTTTCCTGCTGTTCCTTCCTGCCATTGCTGCTGCAGAGTCCCCGGCCGGGGGTGAAATCCCACCCTGTCACCTCCCCCTGGCCGAGCTCCGGGGGACGATAAGCAGCCAGAACAAATGAGGGTTGAGTGCAAAGTTTGGGAATGAGCTGGAGCAGGAGCCTTGTCCCAGGAAAACCTCGATGGCCAAGGAGATGAATTAAAGTCGATGATCCAGTGGAAGGAACAGAATCAGCAGAACTGACTCTCCCAGAGATGTTAATGTTGATTAATGAGGGTTGCTTTATGGAACAGGGATTTCAGGTCATCCCCTTCCCAAAGGCAGAGCTCCTAGAAAGGTGGGGGAGCCCAGAACCCCATGTCCATCCCACCTCACCCCACTGCCTCATATCCCACCCCACTTCATTGCCTCCCATTGCACCACACCCCATTGCATCATATCCCATCCCATCCCATCCCATCCCATCCCATCCCATCATCCAGAGAACCCCAAAGCTCCCTGGACCTGCTCCACAGCCACCTTTTCCACTGTGGTGCCATCCATGGGGCAAGTGAGACACTCCCACCCCTCACTCTTACCCCACATTCAGCCCCTGCTCCAGAGGGACAGGAGAAATTCCCACTCCTCTTCCCACTGGGTCCACTCCCATGTTTTTAATGTAAAATCCTCCCTTTAGTATCATTTTTAATTTCAGGACCTGATGACTTTCAGCTCATCCCAAAGATCATTTTATTGGATTATTTCTCTGAATTCTTTGTTAATTTTGCTCTGCAGGGATTGGTCTCTGTTCCCAGTTGGGATGAGGATGGCAGAGAGCAACGGGAACACCAGGACTCTGCTTCCCTGTGGGATTTGGCAGGGGATGGGTTTGTTTGCAGGGCTCATGAGGAGCAATCCCAAACTCCACAGGAGCAGCAGGCCAATCCCACCATGAACATTCCAGATGGGCAGGATGGGCACCAGGAGCCCAGACCTGCAGGAAAATCACCCAGCAAACTCCCACCTGCCTCTCCAAAATTCTCTCAAAAATGGAAAGTCTCAGGGGCAGCTGCATGAAACCTCCTCATTTCTCAGATCAAAAAAAAAAACCAACTCTGAAGTCTGGGAGAGGAAAAAAAAAAAAAAAGCCACATAATACCAAGAGTGTTTCATTGCTCCTCTCCGGGCTGAAAATTCCCTGCTCAAGCCAAAACCACTGTTCTCCCTTCAATCTATTAATCTTTGTCCTCCTACCTCAACAAAAACGAGCAGAGGGTTTACCCAAAATAGCCTTTTCTCCATCATTCCCGCAGCTGTGTTTGTCTTGGTACCCAGGGAAGGCCGGGTGGGATTCCCGACGGGCGGCTCGAGCACCGGCAGCATCCCGGCACATACCGGGGGAGGATGAGGTCAGGGATGTTGTTCTTGGGAAGGCAACAGGAAACCGAGAGAACAGCAGAAAATGTTCAAATCCAGCTTTTCTGGGCGAAAAAGCTCTGCCCCGGCCAAGGCAGACGGGCGGGGGACGGATGTGAGCGGGGAAAGGCGGCGGGATCCGCGTCCCGGGGACACGGGGAGGGCAGGGGATGCTCGGGGCCTCGGCTGGCAGAGGATCCCGGCGGGCAGGGCGGTGCCAGAACCCTGCTCCCGGAGTTTATAGGGATGGGCAGGCTGCCAGCACCGCCTCCTGCCCGCCGGCCAGGCTTTTAGTGGGACAGGTTGAGGAGAACTGATAGAACCTAATCGAATCAAATCAAATTAAATTAAATCAAACCAGCAGAGCAGCTTTTGAGTACATCAGACCCTGCCTGAGCTGTCAAAGTGCATCACGCTTTGATGTACATCATGAAATGGATCCGGGCTGGGACCTGCCAGGGCTGGGGAAATTTGGGGAGCCCTGGGGTCGGTGCTTGTCCCTTCTAGAAAATTCTTGTCCCCGGCACGGGACAAACAAATCCCCCGGGGAACAGCCGGGTCCGCGCCCGCCCTGCTGCCGCCTCCTCCCCGGCAGCTGCTCTGCCTTTCCTTCCTTGGAGCACTTCCCTCTCCTCTTCCCATCGGCGGCTCCCGAGCTCCCAGCGCACCCCAAACCCCATCCCGCTTCCTCCGGGCGTGGGAGGCGCGGGCAGCTCCGGCACAGCTTCCCGGGAGAGGGGGATGAATGGCAGGCAGATGTTTGGAGCTCAGCTTTGGGAAGGGCTCGGGGTAAAAAGGGATCTCCACGTCCCTCTGGAGCTGCTGGCACCAGACCCCACCAGACCCCACCGAGCCCTGCCACAGTCCTGGATGTCCCTGGAGGGCAGGGATGTCCCCGGGGACATGTGGCAGGTGCTGGTCCCGGTTCCGTGGGGGTTCACAGCTCTGGCTGAGTCCCACCCTGTGGGCTGGATCCCTAAGAATTCCCTAAGAATTTCCCTAAGAATTCCATGGCATCCTATGCCCCAGGGAAGGCGGATGCAAATCCCATTCCAAGCTGGCACCCGAGGCCACCCCACCAATCCCCCTGGCACCCACGAGTTTCCAGCCCAGGGGTACACAGGAGGGACATCCCTGCAGGGATCCAGCTGCCAGGAATCTCAGGGAGCAAGGCACCAAATGGCAAAGCAGCTCTGGGTACCCAGCCCCTTTATTTTAGCAGGTGATTGCCATGGAAACAGATGCCACAGGGATGAGGCTGCTCAGCATCCCACTCCCCACCGGGATACCCGGGATGAAGCCCCATTCCTCAGTGTAAATCGACCACCAGCCCATCAAGAGGGAGTTTACAGCTCCAGCCTTCCCAAAAGCTGCTCCTGGTTGTGACTCCAGCCCTGCCACCACCCCTGACCCCTCTGTCCCTCTCCAGCAGGCTGGGAAAGGCACAGGGATGTGGGATACCATGGGAGCAGTAGGCTGAGAATGAGCTCCTGCCAGCAAGAATCCGGGCTGGAAATTCTCCCAAACCTCCCCCAGCACCTGGAGACACCCAGGACAAAGCGAGGAGGCACAGCTATAGGGGGAAACTGAGGCACAGCTATAGGGGGAAACTGAGGCACAGAGAGCAGTGGGAAGCTTAATCCCTACCTGCATCCACTCAGACACATCCCAGTTCTCCATCCTGGATCCGGGACCCCCACACCCAGCAGCCTCTCCCTGCATCCCTGAGGCTGAGGCTGCACCACACCCGTGTGAACAGTGCAGGAAAAAGGGAATAGCTGGAAAAGGCAGCCTTAAAAAAGCTGCTGTGCCCAGGGTGGGACAGAAAAACATGAGTCAGTGTTTATCTGGGCAGAGCCAGCCAGGCTGAGCGGGACGGGTTGGGATAGGATGGGATGGATCCCACAGATCCTCCAGGTCACATTGTGGGGTCACCCCCGTGGGGAAAGCGCCCCAATCCTGCCAGAAGAAGGGGTTTAACCTCAAAATTTGGGTCATGAAAGGCCCCTCCCAGGGTGAAACTCCGGCAGAGGAACCTGGCCTTCCCTGGCACCGAGTGTTGAAAGAGCCACCCCGTTCATAAAATCCTGGCCTTTTGCTCCATCTGCTCTGTTCTCGGGAAGGTTTGAGGATTAAAAGGGAAAATTTTGGGCGTTTGCACCAACACAGGCAAAGAATTCCTTGAAAAAGGGCAGTTTGTACTTCTGAGCTGCCTAAAATGACTTGGCTTCCAAGATAATGAAAGTTCTTTCATCTCCTCTACTCTCTTCTAATAATCCAAGGTTTTCTTCTGACACTTCTCAGGCAATAAAAAGAAAAAAAAAAAAACCCTCTCTTTTTCTGAGCATCCTGCCTGCTACATCCCAGCACTGCAGTGATGCTGTCCCTAACCTTGGCTTGGGTTTTGTCAGGGGACAAAACCTTGGGGACATCGCTCCAGATTTGGGGCATACAAAGGGAAATAAACCCAAGCAAACAGAAACAGGGCTGCAGGAGGGACGTGACCCCACAGGGGATGTGGCATGGCTGGGGACAGCAGACTCAGCCCCCCCGTGAGCGAGGAAGTCACCCCGGATCCGCGGGAGCATCCTCCCAGCTGTGCTCTGTGTCCCCAGCTGAATGCTGATCAGCACGGCAAAGAAAAGCCACCCTGTTCTCCCTGTCCCCAGCCTGGGGACACTGCCACACTGTCAGGGCATCAACCCCCCCAAATTCACTGCCAGATCCTCTCCCTTCTGTGCTGTTTTCCCACCCCACAGGCTGCAAAGCCCAGCTCCGAAAGAGGTTGGGATTTTTGGGAAAATTAGGGGGTTTGGGGTGAAGGACAGTGGGGATCCCAAAACCACTGTATAACAACAGGGGAGGAAAAAACCTCAACTGGCTGCAAACCCTTCCTCCTAAATCCCTAAAAAAATATATATATAAATTAACAAATAGATATAAACCCAGAGGTGTTTACCTGAGCTGGATAAATCCCCAAGGAATTTTCAGCATTTAGAAGCTGCATTAGACATCTCTGCTTCTCCTCCAGCCCCGTTAGGGCTGGCATGGGAACGACCCTGGGCTTGTGGCTTTGGCATCCAGCTGGAGCTGACACGGATATTGCCGAGCTTTCTCATCCCGAGGAGAAGCACATGGGATGGGAGGATGAGGAAAATAAATGCAGCCCGTGGAATAAACCAGCTGCTGGCCTCAGCAGAGCTGCAAGGGGAAGCTCTGGGGGAGGATGTTGAGCTTGCGGAGTTTAGCCGGACACAGAAGGGGATGTGGCACCAGCGACATGCCCCGTCCACCACGGCTCCTGTGCTGTCCACAGTGGCTTGGGAATCTCCTGGGAGCCTTTGGGAAGGGTTTGGGTGTCCCTCATTGTGAGCAGAGCCAAAGGGTCCCCTCGGGCTCCTCCACCAGTGCTGTCCCTCATCCCTGCTCCCCAGGCACCCCAAAATCCAGGCCCTGCTCCTGGGATGCTCCTGGCCTCACACACAGGAGAGGGGGAACCCAAAGCCATTTCTGGGGCGCAGGGAAGAAGAGAAGCTGCTCATCAGGTCCTGCCCATCCCACAGTGCATTCCCAGTGAGGAAAGCAGCCTGGCCTGGTTTGTACCCTCAAAGAGAGGGTCACCAGCCAAGAGCTGTCCCCAACCATCCTGACCTCAAAGCTGTGCCTGCCAGGAGTTGGAAATTGCCAGTGGCAGCCGGTGATCCAGCACAAGCTGAGCATGGATGGACAAAAATCCCTGCCCTGAGCCAGGAGAGCTCATCCAGAGGGAGATGCAAAACACCTGGAGCAAAAGCTGCACCGTGCTGTGAAAGAGCATCACCAGAGCCCCCACCTGCCCTCCAACATCAGGATCCACAAGTTTTCCAGGGGACAAATCCCAGTTCCCTCAGAGCTGGAAAAGCACCACCCAAGTGTGACCAGGGACAGGGGGTGATGCCAGCAGGGAGTGGTGGCAGGTGGGAGGGAGCTCGAGGCCACCGTGTCCTGTGAGGTGGGGACATTGACCCCGTCCCACGCGGAGCAGCTCCCGTGAGAGCCGAAAAAGAGGAATCGGAGGCACTGCCAGCTTTGCACAACTCTGTGTCGCAACACCCCCGAGCTGAATCAGGGCTGAAAAAATGCTGATGTGCCGGTTCGGGGAAAGGAGAAGCCCCAGAAAGCCCTGAAGTGTGAACCGGGCAGGGATGTGCCAATCCTCCTGTGGAAGCAGGCTGGGGACTCGTGACCGGCTCCCCGGGGTCCCTCTCTCCCAGGACCCCCGGGATGGGGTGGCAGCTCCGGGATGTTCCACGCTTGTGGCACTTTTGGCAGTCCCCAGGTGCAGAGGAGGTGCCCCGGGGCAGTGGGAAATGCAGCCCAAAATTGTAAAAACCACGAGAAACACGGACCCGGCTGGGGAGTGGTACAGGCTGGATCTGCCCCATGGCTCTGCCACCACCTGCTGTCCCTTCTGCTGCCCCAGTGTCCCCCACGAAGTGACCTCTCCCGATACCTCGTGCGGTGCCAACGCTGTCCCGCTGCTCCGCGCCGGGCAGGACGAGCTCGGGGTGCCCTGAGTGCCAGCGGGATCCCATTCCCAGGCGGATCCCGGCGTGCCGGGACAGACACAGGCACGGTGCCGCTCCCCGCCGGTTTTAAGGGAGAGGGGAGGGAGTTGCATCCATCACCAAGGTTTTCTTGGCAGCGCGATGCTCGGCGAGCAACAGCTGGGAGAGGGTGTGACGCCGGGAGCTGGGAACGCTGGCCTGGATCACAACCCAGCGTGAGGAAGCAACAAGCTGCTTCCCGAGGGGCCTCCTTTCCTGTGCCGCCCCCCGGGCCGGAGCTCACCGTCCCACGGAGGGATAACGGAGCTCAGAGCGCTCCGCGGGGATGCTGCTCCAGCCGGGAGCCCGAGGGGAGGCAGGTGGCAGCCAGCCCCCCTCGCTGCGCTGTCCCCACCCTGGGTCAGCCGCTGTCCTCTGCTCCCCCCACCGCCCCCAACTCCTTCCAAGACGTTGAGTCACTTCCCTTCAGGCAAAATCTGGCTCCCAAACGCCGCTCCTGCTGCTCAGGGGCTGCTTTTCCCGATGGATTTCATTACCACCAGGATGCTGCAGCTGCTTCCAGGCAGCCCCCCCAGCCCGCAGAGGCTCTGTGGTGGCAGCTCTGTCACCCCAGCCCCTTTAACACCTGCAAGAAAAGTTTTCTGGGGACCACAAAGGAGCTGGGAGAGGCTCCAGGGTCCCCCGAGTAGGAGGGATGGGAAAGGCTGGATGCAGGGATGGGGTTCAGGGTGACAAACAAGAGGTTTTTGGGGCAGCCCCCCAGATTGGGAGCACTGAGCAGCGCAGCCCCACCCACACAGAGCAGGAGGTTTGGATAACCCCGGGCTTGATGTGGCACCGGGAAAATTCCTTCCCTCCCCACGCGGCTCCCAAGCCTCAGGCATCCCAGTCCCAGCATCCATCCCAGTCCCAGCATCCCTCCCAGCGGGATAAGAGCCAGTGCAGGGGTTGGGAGCAAAGGCAGCACAAGGAAACACAAAATTTGGCAGTGATGCCCCCTCAGCCTCCTCCAGTCTGGAAAAGGAGCAGGATTTGCCCCACTGGGACACCCCAGCTCAAGCAACACTGCCCTGAGTTTGTCACCAGCCATTCCAACCCTCTCCCCAGCAGAAAGGAAGTTTGTCTACCACAGGATACTAATTAAGGCTAATTAATTACCCTCAGCTGTAAAGACAGAGCAAAAAACATCCTGAATCCAGCAGTAAGGGACAAAACCAGCCACAAACTGATGGGATTTCCTTTTGTGTGTCTGGAGTCCAGCGGTGCCACCAAGAGATGCTCAGCCCAAGCAGCTCCAGGTGGCACTAGCAGGGACCTGGTGGGGAACTTTGGGCTTCCCAAAACCACCCCAGGGCCTGCTGGGGCTGGGAATGCTGGGCCATGGATGCTCCTGCACGTGGCCTTGCCAAGGGCTGACCTCAGGACATCGACAATGACCGAAATCCCGGCAGCTCTGGGGAATCCAGAGCCCAGACCTGGCACAATCCCCGTGTTCCCAGCAAGGCTGAGCTCTGCAGCCCCACAGAACCAACCCATCCCTTGGCACTGCCTCCTTTCCCAGGCACCTGCCACTTCCCCACGCCCAGGCAGGATGCAGGATGCTGGTCTCACACTGATCCCTGTGTTTAGCAAGGAAAACACGCTGACTTGGGATGTCATTTCCCATCCCGAGCGTTTGTGGGTTGGGGTTTCCCTCCGGGGCACTCGGCACCGCCTGCTCAGCAAAGCCCTGCCGGCAGCAGCGCCTGCGGGAGGACAAATCCCTGTTCCCAGGGCTGGTGATGGAGCAGGATCCGCTCGGGAGCCGCCGTCGGGAGCGGCAATTCCAGGCGCCGCAGCCGGCGCAGCCTTTGGCAGCTGTCGTGTCCTTGGCAAGCGCCGAGTGCCACCCACACCGAGCAGAGCAATTAAAGCTCTAAATTGATTTGGGCTGATTAAACGCCCTGGAGCAGCTCCCTGCCGGGCCGGGATGCGCGGATCGGGTCGGGATGCGCAGATGGGGTTGGGATGCGCAGATGGGGTTGGGATGCTCGGATCGGGTCGGGATGCGCGGGTGGGATTGGGATGCGCGGGTGGGATTAAGATGCGCGGATGGGGTCGGGATGCGCGGATCGGGTTGGGATGCGCAGATGGGGTTGGGATGCGCGGATGGGGTTGGGATGCGCGGATGGGGTCGGGATACACGGCCGGAGCCCGGCAGGTCCGACCCCTCCGGTTCTCGCCCTTCTTCCCTCCCACACAGGCTCTGGGAACCCGCCTGACTCATCCCGAAACAGATGTGGCAGTCAATGGGGAAGAAATTGGAGGAAGTTTGGAAGTTTTCTCTCTCCGGGGGAGCTTTCTCCGGCATCCAGCAGCACTTTCCCTCGCCCCGGGCAGAGCCGTGGGGATAAATGGGAATGGCAGGAAAAGGAGCTGCGCTCAGCTACGAGGGCAAGAGAGGAGGCTCCCACTGCATATCCCAGCTCCAAATCTCGGGTTTTAGAGCTGGGTTTATGCCCAGGGATAGCTCTGCCCTGCCTTTCCCCCAGGGAGCTCATCCCTGCTCCACACCCGCTGCGGTCCCGAGCTCCGGATCCCGTCACTGCCTCCCGATCCAATGGCAAACTCCCTGCACAAATAAAGAAGCCACAGACAGGATGTTCAGGAGACGGCTCCCGTTCCCTTTTTTCGCTGATTTGATACAACCACAGGAAAAAAAAAAAAAAAACCAACCCCAGTCCCAACCTTGTGCAACTCGAGCTTATAAATAGCCCCAGAAACACAGCAGGGCTGGGATGGGACGGCCA
The DNA here is from genome assembly GCF_017590055.1 of Onychostruthus taczanowskii. Taxonomy (NCBI): domain Eukaryota; kingdom Metazoa; phylum Chordata; class Aves; order Passeriformes; family Passeridae; genus Onychostruthus; species Onychostruthus taczanowskii. Next base: position 3,926,956 of record NW_024500572.1, read on the forward strand.
AATCCCGCTGTGCTCCTCAGGCTGGCACCTTATCCTGCTGCATCCCACCCCTGGGATGGGCAGGTCAGGGATCTCCACCTGGTTCAGCCCCCAAACACCCTCACAGAGCCTCTCTTTGCCTCCAATCTTGCATCATTCCCCCCATTTCCCACGTGCTTCCCTCGGAGCTGTGCCAGAGCTGGATCTGAGCGATGCACGCCCACGGGCCAGGGGAGAATTCCGAGTGCTCAGCTCCCAAACCCCACCCTTGGCAGAGGAGGAGTGATGGGAACAATCCCAGAGCAAAGCTGGGCCCTGTTCCATGGATCCCCCCATCTGAGGCATCACCCACCCACTCCCATCCCCATCCTGCTCCCCAGGAGTGATGGAAGTGCCACATCAGGAGATTTATCCATGATTTCCAATTCCTGCTGGAGCTGTCAAAGGCCACTGACAGCTCCTGGAGCAGGGATGAGGAATTGCCAGGCATGGACACTTTGTTGTTGCCTTGGAGCCCCTCAGCAGGTGACAGACAGGATGTCACCTGTCACCTGCCCAGGGATTTATGAGCAGGGGTGGCATCAAATCCTGGAGTGGTTGGGTTTGGAAAAACCTTGAACTCATCCCATTCCGTTACCTGCCATGGACAGGAACACCTTCCACAGACCAGGTTGCTCCAAGACCCATCCAGCCTGGCCTTGGAATAAGAAATTCCATTTAAAAAATAGGAAATTCCATTAAAAAATAAGAAATTCAATTAAAAATTAAGAAATTCCATTAAAAATGCCTACAGGGCTCCAGGACTGGATGCTGCACATCCCACTGGAAAATGGGAGATGCTGACAGGTTTCAATTCCTTGTGCTGGGAACCACTGGAGCTGAATTCAGGCTCATCTTTCACCCTGAACTCCTTCAGCATCCTCCAAAAATCCTCTGGATGTGCTTTTCCTGCTGTCGGTGTGGTGAGTGAAGACACCAAACATGGACAGAGGGGAGTATTCCTGAAATCTCCCAGAAGAAAAATCAGTGGGATCTGGCTGATAAAACCCCTTAGGAAACTCCCAATCCTTTAAGGCACCAATTGGATTTGTCTTAATAACAACAGATTCCTTCAAATTCCCAACCATCCATAAGGAAACCTGCTTTATTTCTGTGGTTTTTAATTAATAAACCCAGTTTTCCTTGCAATCAACATCTGGGAGCTCACCATTCCATGGAGCAGAGCTTTGCAGGGACAAGTATTTTTGAAGTTGGCTTTGCCAATGGCTCCATTCCTGCCAGCTCTGAGCAATCCATGCCTTTTTCGGGGTTTTTTTGGCTGGGGGTGGCCTTGGTGAAGGTTCCCTGAGTGCAAATTGCCCTGGAATTTGTAAAAATAACAGCAAAATATGTTTTATTCTTGAGCCTTTGCCAGGCTGGGATTATTTCTGAAATGGGGGAGCACTCAGTGGTGCCAGGGAGATGTGGGGGCACCTGTGCCCTCACTGGGGTTCCCCACAGCATCTTCCCTGGATGGATCTGGATCACTGATCCCAATATCCAGAGCTCAGCCCCGTGCTGGATACAACCTTTCCCACACAGGAGCCCAGTCCCAAAACCCAGCTGTTACCTCAGAATTATTTAAACAGATCCAGAAATGTAGGGATCCATCCAGAGGGTGTTGCTGGTGGAAGCCAGGTCCACTGACAGCAATGAATTCCTGATTTTTATTCCCCAAGCAGTGCAGAGGGAATCCCTGTTATCCATGGCCTGGAGTGGGTGCAGAAAGTCCCCAGCACTGTTCCTGGCTGATGGAGAATGGAGCTCACATCCAGCTGCTCCCAGAAGGATTCAGAGACCTTGGGAAAACCTTATAAATCAATAGGGATAAATTGAAAATTCGGGCAGGAATTCACATAATTCATCCACTCTCCCTGAAGAATTCTGGGGAAAAAACAGGTTGGGAAAAGGGAATTTGGGGTACCCTGGCTGGATGTGGCTTCCCTGGCACATCTGGCTGGAGAGAGGGTGTCCAAGGAATTAATTCTGTGTGGAGATCACTGGAATGTCAGGAGACCTCTGATTTATCCCCAGCCTTCAAGTGCAGGAATTAATTCTGGCCACGGAATTCCGGCCACTTCCAAAGCCAGCAGAAGCTGCCTTCAAGGAGCCATAATCCCCAAGGGAATTAAAACTAAAAACTAATTAAAACTAAAGCATTTCCCTGGATATCCCACCTGGAATGCAGGGTATCCCTCACCCTGGCATCTTCCCAACCCAGCAAATCCCAGGCACTGCTGGTGAGGAGCTCCTGCAAAACAATTCCCCTGTGGAAAACAGGGAGCTAATGGCATTTAGGGGAAGAGGAATGAGAGGTTGGATGTAAGTAGACCCAATTAGTGGATGGGTCAATTAAGAGAGAGGTGATGGGATATTGGAGATCCCAAATCCCTCCTTGCTCTGAGGATCCCACGTGCTCGTCTCCCGTCACTGCTCCTGGAAAATCCCCCCATGAAGGATTGAAACGAGTCATTTATCAATTAAATGTGAGCTCTGGCAAATTAAAATCTGTCCTCTTGTTTAATTAATAGGGCAGCTTTATATTCGACAAATTAGGGAGCCTCTTGATGAGCTAATTTGTTAATTAATGGAAGGCTGGAGGCTCTTCCTTCATTAGCTGTTGGCACATCCAAAGTGCAGCTCCTCCTTCAGGAGCCCTGGGCTCAGACTGGGAACAGCCCTGGCAGTGGATTTGCCATGGGAGAGCTCTTGGCATGGCTCCTGGCACTCCTGGGATTTATGGCAGCAGTGCACTCCCCTTCCCTTCCCTTTGGGAAAATTTACATCCCTTGCCAAGGAAAAGAGCAAGATCCTGAGGCCAAACGGAGCCCAGAGTTGCTCCAGGATGGAAAGAGGGAAAGAAATTGATAAAAAATGGGGGGAAAAAGCTTGTGGCCCTGACCAGGGATCTGTGTTGGGAGGGAATCAGCACTGAGGGTGGAGGATCCAGAGCTCATCCCAGCAGATCCAAGGATTCCTGGGTGTCTCCAACACCCAGATCACTCCTGCAGGGAAAATGAACCCCCAGGGATATCCAGCTCATGGATCAGCCCTTACCCCATCCCAGGTGGCCACAGCCACTCCCTCCCAGTGCTTCCAGCACAAACCAGTGCCAGGATGGTGCTGAGGCTGGGGGAGATCCACGAGCTGCTCCAAAGGATGCCAGGGAAAGAGGGATCACAGCAATCCCAGGACAGGGATCCCTGAAGGAGTGCTGGACCAGTAACCCCAGTAAGAGCTGGACCAGTAACCCCAGTAAGAGCAGGGTGCAGGGGCACACCCACAATGCCCTGGGATAAGATCATGCTGCAAATCCACATTAAAAACCAGGAATGTGGATTCCTGAGCTTGCACCAAGGAGCATTCCCCTCCAATCCAGCCTGTCCCAGATCCCATGGAGCAGCTCCCTCGTTTATTTTTATCCTCCAGTGCCTGCTGCATTCACCAGTAATCAAATAATTATGGGAAACCAGGAGAGGCACCCAGACTCTCTTATCTCAGTTTTCCATGGACTGGCAGTTCCTGGGATGTGTTTGCTCTCAGCCTTTAAAAAGCAACAGCAGGTTCACTTTCTGCCACTGGAGTTTGCCAAGTTTCCAGCTTTCCCTGGATCTTATCCCACCTAGGCAGGTCCTGGAGAGAGGGCACAGCTCGCTCAGACCCCAAAGGTGCAATAAAAATCACAGTGAAAGGCAAATTCCTGATGGATTTTCCACAAACACTCGACCAAAAAAAAAAAATAATGTTGCTGTCAAAGCTGCCCTTATTTGGGTGCCTTTTCCAGAAGCTGTGCTCTGGCTCTGGATCCTGATCCATTCTCCAGGAATGCCAGGCACAGGGGACTCAGCTGATGCTGGGACACCTCCCTAATTCCTTCTGGAATGTGACCCTCAGACACTTTTCCCAAGGCTGATGCATCTCCCACTCCTGCCCTGTGCACCCACAGCCTCCCTGCTGCCACGAGGGAACCATTCCCACCCTCTGCTCTGATTCCCAACACCTTTGGTGCTCCAATCCTTCAGAAAAAATTCAATTTCAACACCCCCACGAGTCTCTCTGCCCTCCCCAAGAAAAGGCAATTCCAGAGCTGTGTCTTTATCCCATTTCAGGTTGCGCTGGAAGTGGAGGAGAGAGAAGCAGGTGGTTTTCCCTTGTGCTTTTCCTGATGCATTTCTCCTTCCACAGCCTAACACACCTAAAAAGAGGGGTCAAAAACCCCTTGGAATAATGTTTACAAGCTAATTAGGCAGAGAATTGATTTGAACATCACTGGGATACCAGAAAAATGCCAGCTGAGCTGGAAAGGCTTGGGCTGGTTTTCCATGGAAATTGAAATTGCCACAGGCTGCTGGAGGCAGGAGCTGGAGCCATTCCCTGGGAGGTCTGAGCCCCTTCCCACCCCCAGCAGCCTCCTGGAATCACTTGGTTTATCTCCAGTTTGTAACATGCCTGTGAGAGGTGAAGGAAAGGGAGAATAGGATTTCAATTCCTGTGCCATGGGAATAGGGAGAAATCCAAAACATGCTGGAAAGAAACACCAATTCCTTTTGATTCCTCTTCAGCAGCACTGCCTTGCCCGAATCCCAGCCAAAATTCCAGTTCCCATACCCCAACAGATTTCCCACCAAGGGAGCACAACATGGAACTGCTTCTCCTTCCATTCCTCACTTCCCTTCCCAGCTTTGCTCCTTCCTGCCTTGCCAGACCTCAGCCCTGCACTGCCAAGGCTCCCAGAGCAGGGATGGAGGCACCTCTGGAGGCCCTGCAGGTCTCTCCTGGTTTATCTGGGCCATTATCCCAGTTATCCAGCAGCCAGCAGCTGTGTTTGGAGCACTGCTGCCCTGTTTCTCAGGAATTATGGACCTACCCAGCCAAGGCACAGGGAAAGAATTGGTTTTTTTCTGCTCAGACCCCTGAAATTCCAGGAGAAAATGAGATTTCTCTTGCTTGCTTTAGATCCTGGTGTTTCCCCTCCTCTGCTGGGTTTATTTTCGAATTCCCACTGCTCCTGTTCAGCTGCCAAACGCCAGCAGGGAGCTGCCAGTGGCATTCCTTTTGGGAAGGAACAGGGAGCCTGGCACTGCCCCCTGCCAGAGCTCAGGGAGGTTCACACCCAGCTCCTGCTCCAGCTCAGCCTCTTCCTGTGGAAAGCAAAGCCCACCTGGGGAAATTTAACATTCCAGCTCCAAAGGAACTAAACCCAGCCTTAAAAAGGGAAATATTTCGCAACTCTGAGTTTTTGCAGAGTGCTGGAGGCACCTGATAAGCACAGGGTTCCACAAACAGGGGCTGCTCCTGCTGACAGGGGGAGAGGGGAGCTTTTAATTTAGAGGAATTTCACAGCATCCATTTTATCCAGCAGCATGCAGGAAAATGAACACAGCACCCTGCAAAGCTGGGAATGACACAGGCTCTGTCTCCTTGTTTCCAAGGGGGCTCTCTGAGCTCTGCTGAACAGCACAGGTTTGAAATCCATTTCTTCCATTTGCAAACCCATTTCTTCCTTTTGCAAGCCCATTTCTTCCTTTTGCACACCCATTTCTTCCCAAATCCTGCCCAATTCCTGAGTGAACATGTTGAGGAAAGAGTGGTGCAGAATTCCAAGGCCAGATTTCCTCAGTCTCACCAACCACAGAGGGGATTTATGATTCCTAAAGGATCACCCACCTGCTTGGTTCCCATTTATCACAATCAGCACATATCAAGAACCATTTGCATATCCCAGGCTCTGGGAGCCTTTGGAAACTTGGATCCATGGAGAAGCAAAATGTGAGTGGCAGGTGGCTCCTGAGGCCTCTGCTCCAGAGCTCCTGTTTCTCTTCCTGGGATTTAAAAACTTAAATAGCTCTTGAATTTCAGGAATATTCCTGTTTGCAAATCCCGCTCGGGGCACCCTGGTTGAGCAGAGCCCCTCCCTGGTAGCTCACACTGCCTGAAATGCTGGAATTCAGCCCGGGATCAGGACAGGAGAGCTCCAGCAGCTCCCCAGCACCTCTGCCAGGACACAGCTGTGTCCCAGCATCCCTGCACTGCCGTTGCCATGGAGACCAAGCATCGTCCCCTCTCCTGCCACCTTTAAGGAAAAATGTCCCTCCAGGGCACAGGGCTGTCCCCAGAGCACTGCCAGGTGGCCTCAGCCCCATCCTGCACCCAGGACATCCCCCAGGACAGGGATTGCTGCCCATGGGGAATTTCCTGCTGGCTCCAGCCTGGAGCTGACCATACCAAGGAAAAAAAAAAAAAATCCAGGAGGATGCACACCTAAAATGGGAGGTTTGAAGTGAAATCCAAGCAGGAAGAGCTTGAGGCTGTCCAAGACCAGCAGAGGATCCTTCAGCAACAACTGTTGTTCAATCCAGAGTGGTCTCTCAAACGTGTTGAATTGCTAATGCAAATGAACACCTCAAAAATCCAACCAGCCTGCTCCTCTTTCCTAAGAACATCCTTTGAGGGCTGGACAAGGTGGTCACAAAGAGAAGGACACCTCAGGAGCAGAATAAGAAAGGATCTAACTGGGATATTAGGGACAAGATTGGGAGTTTTAAATGGAATTGATTCAGAAATACTGATGAATAAGCTGGCCACTACAGCAGGTGACCTGGCAAAACTGAAGCAGCCTTTACAGCCATCTCTACTGGCATTAGGAACTAGCCAAGATTTCAAAAGGGAGCCGACCACCACCAAGGAAAAAAAAATCCAGGAGGATCCACACCTAAACAGGGGGGTTTGAAGTGAAATCCAAGCAGGGAAGAGCTTGAGGCCGTCCAAGACCAGCAGAGCATCCTTGAGCACAGAAAATCGTGGGTGCAGCACTGTCCCCATGGCTGGTGGCACTGGCAGCCCCAGGGGAGCCCCAAGCAGAGCCACCCCTGCCCCTGTGCCCTGCCAGGTCTCCCCTGGCACCTGCTGAGCTCCTGGAGCAGGGATGAGGAATTGCCAGGCATGGACACTTTGTTGTTGCCTTGGAGCCCCTCAGCAGGTGACAGACAGGATGTCACCTGTCACCTGCCCAGGGATTTATGAGCAGGGGTGGCATCAAATCCTGGAGTGGTTGGGTTTGGAAAAACCTTGAACTCATCCCATTCCGTTACCTGCCATGGACAGGAACACCTTCCATATTCAGGCTCATCTTTCACCCTATGCCCTTTCCTTGGCACGGAAAATCATGGGTGCAGCACTGTCCCCATGGCTGGTGGCACTGGCAGCCCCAGGGGAGCCCCAAGCAGAGCCACCCCTGCCCCTGTGCCCTGCCAGGTCTCCCCTGGCACCCGCTGAGCTCTGACAGCTCCCAGGACCTAAGCAGGGGGCGAGCTGAGGAGTTAAAGGGAAAACATCTCCTTTTGAAACCTGCTCCCACTGCACTCCCACCCTCCTGCCCGTTTCAGCCCTGCTTGTCCCACACTGGAGCCCTGGAGGTGGGAAATGGGGGAATTGTTGCTGTTCAAGGGTGTGACACGGGGTGAGGTCCCCTCCGCGTGGGGCTGTGGCAGGAGAGGCGTCCACCCCCATCCCACTGCTCCTCTGGCACCCCTGGGAATGGTTCGGGTGGGAAGGGACCTTCCAGATTGCTGGGGAGGATGAAAGTTTGGCAAGAAAGTCTCAGAGATATATGGATGCTTGGCAGAAAGGTTTTTGAATGTAGGAGCTGAGGAAGGAATAGAAATGGAAGCAAGTTTTGATATAGAAGGAAAGAATTGCTGAGCCAGTCTCACTGGATAACCAAGGAGGCAAAGGGGGGTTTTTGTCACTTAGAGCAAAGGATAAACCCACCTCAAACAAGATGTTTTTACCAAGCAGGAAGATAGCACAGGCAAACAAGTCAGCAGATATTGCAAGTAGAAAAAAAGCTCTCAGAATTTTCCACTGCAAGAAAACTTAAAAACAACTTCTAGCTTCGACTGTAACGTACTAACCTTTAGTGACTGGCAATCTTAACATGAATATGGTAATTATAGCAGTTATGACAGGCTACAGGTAAAGGTTAAGGTATAGATTGGTTCTGCTGTGTTAAGATGCTCAGCAAAGAAAAGTACAGAATGCATTTGTAACCTAAACTAAGGGTGTCCAGGCAGCTGGAGCTGACAGCTGCAGGCTCTGTCACCATGACCTGGGCTGCTGTGACACCTTGGATACAATAAACTGCATTTTGGAAGGGCTGCCTGCATCCCTCCTTACACCAGATCACCCCAGGGCACTTCCCCAGCCCAGGCTGCTCCAGCCCGGCCTGAAAGAAACAGCACCGATGTCTCTGCCTGGTCACAGCCCCCAGGTGGATGCCAGGCAGGATCATCCCGAGGATCAGCCTCACTGGGCAAGCCGTGGGAAGGACAAGCTCGGTACAGCCAGGACCCCAGGAACCTCTGAGTGCACGTTCCAGGGAATTTTATCCCAGCACAAACAGTTCCAGAAGGCAGCCAGGGCCTCACTCAACCTCCAAATATGTTTTCCAGGATGTGTGCCTCCAAGGGCAGAAGGCGGCAGGCCCTGGAAGGGGAATGCAGCTGGGATGTTTCCATGGAGCAGCGAGATGAGTCAGTGCCATCTGCCGGCTGCAGCCACCCCGCCGCTCCCAAATCTATCCCATGGACAGGAACAAAGCCCAGCCTGACGCTAAAGCTTCCAGGATCCCTCTGGAAAGCTGCTCCGAGTGCAAATCCCCCTAAGGATCCAGGTGGGATCTGTTTAGCACAGCAGCATCGAGAATTCCCAGCAAAGTTCTGGTGTACCCAGGCTGCAGCTCCAGCATCCCACAGCTTCCCTCCCACCTTTGGGATCTGCCTTGCTGTTCCTGACAGAGTCACACACGGAAATCCTCCGCGGTGTCCCCGGGGGTGGTGTGGCACCGTCGGCTTTGCCTCAGCCTGGGCCATTCCCAGGGCACCAGGAGGAATCCGAGCTGGCATGGGACAGCAGGCACTGCTGGCTGCCCCACCCTGCTCGAGTGGATTCAATTAGGAATGGATCCTAAGCGTGCTTCTCATCGTTTTATTTAAAAAGGAAAACTCATCCCTGCTCCGCAGTTATCCCGGAATCAGCTTTAGGTGCCAGATCCCTGAGGATTTTGTCTCAAGACAAACGCAGGTTTGTGTTGAAGCCTCCTCACAGAGATTTGCTTCCGCCCGTCCTTCCAGTGCTGGTTACCCCCAAAGCTCTCTGCAGGCGTTTCCAAAGCTGCCTGCAGGACAGTTTGGAGCTGCAGGGTGGCCTGGGGCTCCGTGTGCTGCAGAGAGCCCCGAGCTGACCCTGCCAGGCTGGGTTAGGGATGAGCCCAGCTCACCCAGCTGCTCTTGGCGATCAGTAAAACCACTGATCCTGCTTTTCCTGCTGAGAACAAGCCTGGAAAAGGGGGATTGTCTCTGGGAAACTCCATTGGGATGGAGTGGGGGCAGCACAGAGCTGTCGTGGATGGGGATGCTGGGCACGGGCACATCTGTGGAGTCTCCCCTCAGCTTCCTCTGAACTCAATTTAAATACCCTCAATTCATTTCTGACAAACCAGGTTATTTTTCCCTCCTGGTGATGATCTCCATCTGATAGAAAACCACCTTATCACCTTGCTACATATTGATTCCGAGGGAGTTACCTGCAATTATTTAAAACATTCTCTTTTCCCTCAACTTTTTTCCAGTCTCTCCCTATTCCTGGCCTCCAGCAGGAGAGGCATAGGCGTGGAACAGCTGCTGCTTAAGGCCAAAAATAAAGTGAAACATCCAGAAGGGGCACGGAGAGGCGACGGGAGCTCTGTATCAACAGAACGAGGTGATTTTCCATGGAAATGGCCAGAAATTGAAGGGAATGGATTTAACCCTTGGCGAGCCCGGCCACGCTCCCATTGCCTAGCAACAGCACGCCATGCCCTTATATGGCAACCGCGCCCGCCCACTCCTCGTTCTCCCTTCTCATTGGCTGCGCGCCGTGTGATTGACGTGCACGCTCGCCATTCCGCACCCTCCACGAGCCTCTCCCGCTCCCGGGGCGCGGCGCTACCGGGAAGCCGGTGCAGGAAGCGGAGGGGAGGAGCGCGAGAGACGCGTCCGCTGCGCTAACCAATGGGAGAGGAGCTTGGGGGCGGCTCAGCCAATGGCAGCCCGCGGGGGCGGGGCCGGGGGCGGGGCTGCGGCAGCCGGCAGCGGGCGGCTCCGGGAGGCGGCAAAGGTGAGGGGAGACCCGGGGGGAACCGGGGGGACCGGGCAGGGGCAGGAGCAGGACAGCACCGGGGGTGTTGGGAGGAGCGGATCTGAGGGAAAGCCTGGGGTGTACCGGGCAGGGAGGAGCCGGGCAGGGGGCAGGACAGCACCGGGGTGTTGGGCAGAGGGGATCTGGGGGAAGGCGTGGGGGGACACGGGGGGACCGGGCAGGACAGCACCGGAGGCCTTGGGCAGAGCGGATCTGGGGGATCCGGGGTGCTGTGAGGGATTCCGGCCGGGTTCAGGCTCCAGGAAGGAGCGGACCCCAGAGCGGTGCAAGAGCCCTTGGCCTGGCGGGTGCAGGAGGGTGGGGAGGCGCCGGGGAGCTCCGAGACCCCGCGGGAGCGGCTGGCAGAGCCCGGTGCCCACGCTGCTCCCGGGCTCCTCCCGCGGCTCCTCCCGCAGCTGCTGTCACAGCGGATCCCACGCGGTGCTTGGGGACAGCCCCCCCACAGCTGTGACAAACAGAGCACATCGCTCAGACCCGCTCTTACCCAGCTCTGGCTAAAGCTCTGCGTTCCCAGGTGGGAGCGGCGGCAAGGGGGATGCTGCGGGTGCCGGTGCTGGAAGCAGGATGAGTCTGGCGGCGATGGCGAGCGATGCCGAGCTCCAGTGGGTGTCCCTGCGGCTCCGTGTGCGCTGGGCGGCCGCGCTGGTGCTGCTGCTGAGCTCCCTGGTGATGCTGCTGCTGCCTCTGGACAACCAGTGCCACGCCGTGCTCAAGGGCCTGTCCCTGCTGAGGAATAAACTGGGCTCCTCGGGAATCAGCAGGCTCACGGGACAGAGCACGGAGCTGAGCGTCACCTCCAAGGGGCTGGAGCTGCTGGTGCTGAAGGGAAAAGCATCCCCAGGTGAGAGGTGCTGGTTGGGCATGGCTGAGCTCCTCTCAGGTCAAGGAGCTGCTGGAGAGGGTCCAGCAGAGGCCACAGAGGTCATTTGGGGGCTGGAGGATCTGTGGGAGCTGGGCCTGGTCAGTCTGGAATCTCAGCAATCCATACAAACATCTCCAGGGGGTGTCAGAGGATGGTGCCGGGCTCTGCTCGGTGGTGACAAGGAGCAATAAACTAAAACACAAGTTCCACCTCAACATGAGGAGCAGCCTCTTTCCATGAGGGACAGCTGCCCATGGAGTGGTGGAATCTCTCTCCATGGAGACATTCCAAACCCACCTGGACACCTTCCTGCTCCAGATGACCCTGCCTTGGCAGGGGCTTGGAGTGGGTGATTTCCAGAGGGCCCTTCCAACCCCCAACACCTTCCTGCTCCAGGTGACCCTGCCTTGGCTGGGGCTTGGAGTGGGTGATTTCCAGAGGGCCCTTCCAACCCCCAACACCAACCCAGAGATCTTCACCCCCTTCGTGACCATGCCCTGTACCCCTGATGGGAGTGACACTGTGCCCTGATGGTAACAAACTGCAATTAACTGCAATTAACACTGGCTGTAAATGCCCCTGAGGTCAGGCAGGCCCTCACCAGCTCCTCGACTGCATTCCAGGGCCCTGTGCTGGCATTGCTGCGTCTCTCCAGAGTTTTTCCTTGTGTTTTCAGTACTAGTAACTTCTGTGGAGGCAACTGGAACACAGAGAGGTGGTTTAATGCACAGAAATCTGGGCTACACAGCATTAATCCCAAAATCCTGGCACAGAACAGCCTTTCAGGCACTATCAGGCTGTAGCCATGGCCAGTATCAGCCAGGACATTAATTTGGAAAACACTTAAAGGAATTATTGCAATTCCAGCACCGTATCTTTGTTTGCATTAAAGCTCTTACTGCTGGGAAAACGTTGGATAGTTCAGTGGAAAAACAGAAGTGCTGTTGGCAGCCAGCATAATAATGTTAGCATTTTAATTTCACCTAAAAGAGTGCCAAGGGAACACTGTTAGGACACTGTTTCCTCCCACATGGAGCAGTTTGGTGGCCACCTTGAACCTGCTGCTCACAGGTCCTGCCTCCCCACACTTGCTGCCAGGCTCTGCTGCCTCATACTCAGCTTGGAGACGTGGCATAAACCTCTAGAATTAAAAACTGGAACACAAATTCTGTTCCGGTTCTCCAAGGCTGGTTTTGTTCAATTTTTATATCAGTGAACAGTCATTCATAGAATATCCTGAGTGGGAAGGGAGGCACAAGGGTCACGGAATCCAGGTTTCCAGAGGTTTCACTCACCACCCTTTACCTGTTACCATTTCATTCCAGAGGTGAAGTTGGAAGCCAGAGCAGCTCTGAATCAAGCCCTGGAGATGAAGCGCCAAGGGAAGCGGGAGAAGGCTCACAAACTCTTCCTGTACGCCCTCAAAATGGACCCGGATTACGTGGATGCCCTGAACGAGTTCGGGATCTTCTCAGAAGAGGAAAAGGACATCCTCCAGGCCGACTACCTGTACTCCAAAGCTCTGGCCATCTCCCCCCACAACGAGAAGGCTCTGAGCAACCGCGGCCGGACGCTGCCCTTGGTGGAGGAGATCGACCAGAGGTACTTCAGCATCATCGACAGCAAGGTCAAGAAGGTGATGGCCATTCCCAAAGGGAATTCCGCCCTGCGCCGGGTGATGGAGGAATCCTACTACCACCACATCTACCACACGGTGGCCATCGAGGGGAACACGCTGACGCTCTCCGAGATCCGGCACATCATCGAGACCAGGTACGCCGTTCCCGGGAAGAGCCTGGCGGAGCAGAACGAGGTGATCGGCATGCACGCGGCCCTCAAGTTCGTCAACACCACGCTGGTGTCGCGCATCGGCTCCGTCACCAGCAGGGACATCCTGGACATCCACCGGCGCGTGCTGGGCTACGCCGACCCCGTGGAGGCCGGGCGCTTCCGCGCCACGCAGGTCTTCGTGGGCCACCACATCCCGCCCCACCCGCAGGACGTGGAGAAGCAGATGGAGGAGTTCGTGCAGTGGATGAACTCGGAGGACGCCACGAGCCTGCACCCCGTGGAGTTCGCGGCGCTGGCGCACTACAAGCTGGTTTACATCCACCCCTTCGTGGACGGCAACGGCCGCACCTCGCGGCTGCTGATGAACCTGATCCTGATGCAGGCGGGGTATCCGCCCATCACCATCCGCAAGGAGCAGCGCGCCGAGTATTACCACGTGCTGGAGGTGGCCAACGAGGGCGACGTGCGGCCCTTCATCCGCTTCATCGCCAAGTGCGCCGAGACCACGCTGGACATGCTGCTCATCGCCACCACCGAGTACTCCGTGGGCCTGCCCGAGGCTGGGTGCAAACAAACCATCCCCGTCAAGACTTGAGGGTTTTGGGCAAACTCCAGGACATGGTGAAGACGTGGGAGAGCAGAACTCCGAGGCGGTCGGTGTTCCTGCTGGGAAATGACTGGACAGGAGGTGTCGCTTGAGTGTTTTGTTTATTTAAGTTTGATTAAATTAATATAATTTATTTATATACATGATGCCAAACGGAACTGGGGATGGTGGCTGTGCACTGGAAGGAGGTGGGGAGAGATGTCAGAGGGCTCAAAAAAATGAACTGAAATTGAATTTCTCCTTAAAATTAAGCTTTGAGGAGCTGCTTCAATCACAACCCTGCACCCAGGCAGTCATCTCTACTGTCTGACCTCAGCGAAGTCTAAACTGAGCTAATTCTGTGTGGCCTCTTCCCTGTAGCTCCAAAACACATCCCTGAAGGAACAGCACTCTCCCAGCTGTGTCCACCAGACACTTTGGTGTCAGTCACACAGGTACTGAGCAGGAAGGAGGCTGAACTCCAGCCCAAAGGCATCTCCTCCCCTCCCATTTCTGTTTCTGTGGCACTTTGCATGTTTACTTTCAGCTGCCTTTCCTGGGGTGAGTTTTGTACAAGTGGGAAGTGTTTGGTTTGGGATTACAGGTGATAGGAGTGGAACAAGAGGAGAAAAGCTCTGACTTACTTGAGGGAGGGCTCAGAAAACCTCAGCCAAGAGGAACCCTGGGAAAGAACAACTGTCCTTAGACATTTCAGTGGAGGGTTGGAAGGAGCTTGGCTGCAGAACTGTGGGCAGAAAAAAGGCAGAGCCAGGAGACACCAGTTGTGCCAGTTTGGGAAGAATGCGTACAGGAAGTTCGCCAATCTGCAGAACTGTGGGCAGAAAAAAGTCAGGCAGAGCCAGGAGACACCAGTTGTGCCAGTTTGGGAAGAATGCGTACAGGAAGTTCGCCAAAAACTTCAGTTGTTTTAGTCTGGGTAAGGGAACTTCCACAATTAATCACTGGTCATGTCATTGCTCTGACAAATGTGTCAAGAATCACTCGAGGCCTCTGTGTGCTGCAGGGGCAGTGCAGTGCCTGGAGCTGCTGAGCAGTTCAAAGAATCACTTTTGCCTTGGTTTTTAAGGTAAAAGTACCCACAGATCTCCCTACCCCAAACCTGCCAGGTCTGTAACAGCATCACTGACCCCACCACCTCCAAGCTCACAAAACTTCCATTTAAAATCCCAGTTTAGAGCATTTAACCCCTTGACAAAAGCTGCCAGGCTGTCCTAGGCTTAGTTTTCTTCCCTTTTAACTCTCTCTTACCTGACAGGGAGCTTAGGACATGTTTTAGAGAAGCAGAAACCAGGATGAGACTGGGAGTTCTCTGAGCACTGCTGCCAGGGAAAGCAGACAATACAGGAGGAAAGGTGTCCTGTCCTTACAAAGCATGTTATTTTTGTAGTGCAACCTGAGTATAAATAATGCACTTTAGAGCTCTGTGGGGGGGAAAAAATGTTATTTTAGTAACAGATTAATAAACTATTTTAATATTAAAGTCTTGGTTTGGAAGAGGCTGTTCTCAGAGCACACTTGGCTGCAGTGAACTAAGTGGTTGTGGAGGAGGAGAGGCCATGGGAGAGATCCTGGTTCCCTCAGCCACGTGCCAACATGAGCAGAGTGATCATTTCAAAGTAAAGCCAAGTGAAATCAGCACAGAAAAATAGTGTTTATTTGAAGCAGTGTTGGTGTGGTCCAAGTGAACTCAGCGCTGGGGTCCCCCCTCACATCCACCCCTCTGGGTGGTGACTTCCAGGGTAGTTGACAAGCAGGGATGCTTCTATGCAAGGTCACACCACTGTTGGAAAGTCTGAGGTGATGACTGAAGTGATTTCAGGATATTCAGAGCAGATGGAATGAGCTGCTTCAAGGCCTGAGGGACACTGAGCACACCTGAGAGGTGAGGTACATCACTAATCACCCAGCTGCCAGAGGAGAAGTGCAGTTCCAACACCCACATTTAAACAAAAGCAACAGTATTTATAGAAAACCTTTGAGAACTTGAGTTTAATAAACCGAGAAACGTCAGCTTGCACTTCACAGTTGTACAAAACCATACAGAAACCACCTGCAAAAAGACATGAGCTAGCTAGGAAAAACAACCAAAAAACAACCAAAAAACCTGGTCCTCAGCAACAGCACGTCCAGCTTCATGGGAAACAAAAATTACCACCTAAGGATCAGCTCCTGACACTTAAAAAGAATCATCTCAATGTCCTTTACAAATACACCATATAAAAAACAGGTCAACTGGAACAGAACAGGAACTGGATACATATATATGTATATCTGTGTATCTACATATACACACATATGTATAGAAACTCTCCCAATACTAAAAGAGGCCATTGTGGTGAAGTTGGAGCATCTGCTGTTGGATTCTGCATGGAAGGAGATGACAGTCCCTGCGTGCGTGGGTTTGGGTGAAGAATGGGGCTGTTGGCAGAGAGAATGTCTGCAATCCCAATCTGAGCTGACCAGTGGAGCTTGCTGAGGTCCTCCCATGGCATCTCATTCGTCAATGAAAGAGAAAATCGTTGGAAAGTACTCCAAAAACTCCATGTGGCATCCGAGCTGTGCAGGAAGTACTTCCCCCCTCGTTACCCTCAATATGAGGGATCACATTAACGCCATTTCACCAGAACAAAAGTGTAACTCTTTGCTCTTAGAGGAAAAAAAAAAAAAGAAAAAACTACCACCTGGATTTGTGCCATCCTCCACTGATCCCGAGGAATGCAGCAGTCCAGTATTTACACGGGATTGGGACGGGCGTTCTCTCCTTGCAAAGCTTAAGGACACAACATGGCTTCCAGAAAGGCATTTCACATTGGACCAGACCCGCTGAGTGCACACTCCCTGCTCACTTTTTCAGGAGCATCTTGGCAAAATCAGCATTGGACATCTTTTTGGGTTCTGCAGGGGGGTCAGAGGACGCTGCTGGTGAGTTCTGGACCATCCCATTCTCAGCCTTGGCCACGGGGTTGCTCTGACGCTGCAGCGCTCGGGGCATCATGGAGAGCTGTGTCCTTCCCTTCCCTCGCCTGGAAGGGAAAAAATTCCCATTAAAACACACTCTTTTAGCTTGGGGGAACAATAAGGACTTGTGTGCTATGAGGAATGCACATTTCAATATCATTCCTGTCATTTGTTCCAGGGAAAAAGCTTTCCATGGGTGTCTTTGAAGCACCCCTGAGTTCTGGCAGACAACTGCCCCACAGTCCCCAGGGCTGAAGCTCTGTTTATCCACAGGGCTCATCCAATACAGGAACACTAGAAGATGAAGGAGCAGCTTTAATGTTCATTAGGAACAATGGCTGCTTCTTCAGAGGGAGAGGATGTGGAGGTTATTGGAGATGAGTGCCAACATCAGACCCAAGGGGATGGCCAGTGCCTCATCATCTCGTTGCTACAGAGCTGTTTCTGTGGGTAAAGAGGAAAAATTTGCTTTTCCTCATCAATCCAACAACCCATTTTTTTATGGTGCAGTACCTTTTAAATGTTCTTTCAGATTCACAGGATCCTACACTGATTTGGGTTGGAAGAGGCCTTGAAGATCACTCACTTACACCTCCTGCCATGGGCTGGGCCACCTTCCACTAGCCCAGGTTGCTCCAAGCCCTGTGTAACTTGGCCTTGCACACTTCCAGGGATCCAGGGGATCCTCTGGGCAGCCTGTGCCAGGGCCTCCCCACCCTGACAGGGAATGATTCCTTCCCAATATCCCACCTAACCCTGCCCTTTGGCAGTGGGAAGCCCTTCCCTCTTGCCCATATAAAAAACCCTCCCCCCTCTTTTTTCTAAGCCCCCATATTCCAGCTAAGATTCCTCAACTTCAGCATGTACAGAAACACAGCATTTCCTTTCCAGGCAGTGCCAGCAGCCCTCCCTCAAGCCCTGCCCCACTCACGCTCCATAGATGTGCCGTGGTACCAGGGGCAGGGAGGCCCTGCCGGGCTCGGGCCGCTCCGGAAGCTTCCGCAGCGGGGGGTTGCTGATCATCACCTTGATGACGTGGTCCTTCACTGTCAGCCCATCCATCTTCAGCACAGCCTGAGAGGCCTGGGCTTCATTCTCATATTCCACATAAGCCAGGCCCTAAATTAAGGAAAGAAAGAACCTACATTAGGTTTTAGTGCTTCTGTAAGAGCTGATGAGGAATTCGTAAATGAAGGAAAACTGAACGTGGCTCAGTCCCAGTGTTCATCACTCCCAATCATCATTCTCCTTACAAACCTGTCTTTCCTTTCACTCCTGAAGCCCTCAATGTGTGGAAAAGGTATTAAAAAAGGAAAGAACCACTCAAAAAAAGCTATTAAAGGAAATAAAATGAAGTACAGCAGGTACCTCACACAGAGAAGAGCATCACCTCTCCCTACTGTTACTCTTTTAAATGACATTCAAAGCCTTAAGCTGCATTTTTTGGATTATCCAGTTTCATAGGAGAGGCATCAGGTTTTACATAACTTCCCCAAAATACATTTATTTGTGGTTTACACACAATGCCAGCTCAAACTAAGCTCAGAACAAGAGTTGGGGTTCCCAAGAGCACTCATTAAAAGGTGTACACACAACAGAAACTTCACCTGAGGTGATGCAAAGGGCAAGAAAATTCAACTTAAATCCAAGTCCACCATTCCCAGGATGTCCCTGTGGACAGGACCCACCACACAGACACAGCTCAGGTGTCAGAGTTTTGGCAGAGCAGCAGCTGGTTCAGAATCCCTTATTTAACAAGGAGTCATTTATTCAGGGATGGAAATAATGAGCCCTGTCAGAGAGGGGGTTCATTTCTCACTGGCAAACCCCTTCCTGCAGCAGATGTTAGGAACAAAAGCCTCAGGAAATTGAGGAAAGGAGGATGAGAATTGGTTGCACCAGGTAAACCCCATTTAGCCAGTTATTTAAAAACCAAACCTTTACAGAGTTGCCTGTTTTTACTACACTGAATGTGTTATAAACATTTCCCCCTCCATCCTGTTTTTCTTATGCAATTTAAGAAGTATTTTGGAAAAATTCCTTTTGGTTTTCTGCACAAAGGCACACTGTATAAATCCAAGCTGTATAAATCCAAGCTCTTCCACAAGTAATAATACAACACCACGCTGGCAACTTAATCAACCCAACTTTTTTGTCTCCAGACTCCATGACAAGCTTCTTTTTGAAGGATTCCTTAAAACCAGGAGTGTGTTAAGGATGCCTACCTTGGGTTTTCCAGCTCTGTTGGTGACCAGTCGAATGTCCTTCACATTCCCATGGGCTTTACACACCTCCTCCAGCTCTTCCTTAGTGCAGGAAAATGGCAAACCAGATATAAAGAGTTTATGTTTCTCCAGGGTAGTGCTGTACCTGAACACCTGGAGGAACAAAAAGGATGTTGGTTCACAAACCAGCCAAAAATTCCAAGGATTTCAATTCCACACCCCAAAAGTAATTCCTGTTTGTGGGATCCAAAACTGCCTCAAAGCCATGAGTAGTGTTTTGGAAGGTATTTGCATGTAAACACCAAGGACTTGCAACTAAATGCTACTAAACCCCTTCCCAATGAGGGCAGGCACTGAGAATCATAGCATATCCTGAGCTGGAAGGGATCCAGAAGGAATCAGAGCCCAATTCCTATAATAATGTATTTATAATATTGCCCTCTAACTCAGCTGTCACTATGGGAACATTGAATTTTTCTGTGCAGGAACTCCAGAATGCAGAAATTCCCTGAATTACACAACTGAGCTCGGGTACAGAACATCCCCAGCCAGAGGATTGGGTAACAAATGCTGACCAAGAAAGCACTTCAGAGGTTGAACCTGGGTAGGTCCCACAACTAAACTGCTCAGATCAGCAGATTTCTGCAAATCTTGAATAAATTATGTGAATCCTGATGTCTGGCAGAGCAACAAGACGCAAAAAGTCCCAAAAAAAAAAAAAAAAGAGTTTAAAGAAGCACAACATAAATCCATTGGACAAATTCCACCAACTCCCTTCCCCACATCCACTGTCCAAGAGGAACCACCAAAACTTCACCTTAAAGTCAGGATTCTTGTTCTTGTCAACACAAGGAGACACAAACATGGGCCTGCCCTCCACGGCCGTGCGATCCAAGGCCAGGGCCTGCCGAGCGGCCTCCTCCTCCCTGAACTGCACGTAGCAGTAGCCCCGGAAGGTGCCCTTGTTGTTGAACACTGCTCGGATCTCCACGACCTCCCCACAGCTCCCAAAGAGCTCCCTCAGCTTTGCCTCGGGCTCTGCCATGGTGTAGGAGAGGTTGCTGACAAACACAGTGACTTTGTCCTTGCTGCTGTCGTGGAGAACTTTGGGCGCGTCCTTGCGGCTGGTGGACGCCTTTTCCTTCGGGGCTGCGGGGCCGTCTGGCTTCTCACTGCTCCCCAAGAGCCCGGTCTCCACTTCCATGTCCTCTTCAGGGAGCACTCCATCACCCTCTCCCCTGTACCTCTTGCTGGGCAGCTCTGATTGATGGAATTGAAAGCCTTGTTAGAAAAAAAATTACCCCATTTCCTTCCCCATTGAAACTCCCCTGCCCTCCATCCCCACTGTGGAGCTTGGAAATGGCACATGGAAGCACAAATACAATGACAGGTCTTAAAGACACCACACAAAAACCTCCCTCAGGTTTTAAAGAGCAAATAACAACAGACTATTCCACCAAGTCAGCTTTAGATGAAAGCAACTGGAATATTTGTTCCTTTTTTTCAGCCAGTCATAACTGACAGTTGCTGATTCATGTTTTCTTTGTCTAATGGTTCTTTATTTAAAAAAAAAAAAAAGAAATCTAAAAGCTTACAAAAATCCCAGGGGCAACAACCTATTAAAGTCTTCTGTTCCCACCTCCAAGAAGCTGCTACAATTCTGAATAACCCAATTTAGACAAATGGCTCAGTATCATAGGATGAGTCAGAAAAAATTACTTTAAAGGAAAATTAAGGAAGAAAAAACCAAAATCACAATATCCAAAATAAGAAACCCCAAGAAAACTCTGGAAGTTCTTATAAACCTGTTTTTCTCTTGGTATAAAACCATTTAGCCTTGTTTGCATTTCACTCCCACACTGAACACTTCCCAGGAGAAAGCAGCCCTGGAAAGACAGCAGTGCTGGCAATTCCTCAGCTCCCTCTACCACAAGACAACCAATAACCCTGTTGCCAGGGCTCTGAAGCTTCAATTTAATTTTATTTTTACCTTCTTCCTGTCCCCATTCACCCTCGTCATCCTCGTCTGCTTTGCGCTTGTCCCCAGTCCTGGTTTTTTTGGCTTTTTTGGAAGCTTTCTTCTCTGCCCTTGCTTGCTTTCTCTGCTCAGCTCTCTCCTCCTCCTGCTTTGCCAGAGCAGCTTCTTTCTCAGCAGCCTAAAACACAGAAGATTTATTTCTTTTTTCTCCCACTGGCTGCAGATTGCAGAGCATTTTCCAGAGCACTGAGCCCAGAGGGTTTTCTCCTAACCCCAGCACTAATGGGGACATCATTCAAAGCTCATCCCAATTCTTTGCTCTCACAGCTTTCCTGGAGGGCACATCACTCTTGTGGCCATCCAACAGGCAAAAGGAGAAAGATAAAAAGCAGCAAGAGATTGTTAATCATAGTTTTAAAGTAAAAATCAATAGTTCTAGGGCTTGAAGGCATGTCAGGTTTATGTGGGGGGAAGCCACATTAAAAATGTGACATTCAGAGAAGCATGGATTTAATTTAGGTGTATAAAATGCTTTGGTAGCTCACAGAAAGTTCAGACCTTTGCTCTTTGTTCATTCACTCGAGCCAATCTGTTCTCAGTTTTCTGAACAGCTGCATCCCAGTCTTCCAGTGTTCCTAAAGGATAAAATTAAAAATAATTTTTAAAAGCCTTTTATTTAGCTTTCTCATAATTCAAAGATACAATTCTGGAAAAATAAGAGTCACTGAGTTCATGGCACTTGCTGTTCATATTTAACATTACACATGAAAATTCTACTTGTAACAACTAGCCTGCAAGGTAAAAAAAACCCAAAGAGCCAAGCAGAGCAGAAACCTCTCATTAATAATGCAAGACTCCAAAAAGGCATGGAAAAATCCAGTGATTTCAGAAAAGCAAGGAAGAAAAGAGCTGTCTGTGGATTTGACAGCAGTGCAAAGTGAGACTTCAGTGGAGCACAAAACACAGGATCAAAAGCCTGTGTGCCACCTCTGCCTAACCAGGCTAAGAGATGCAGTAATTAATTACCTTCTGCCAGTCACTTAGTTACCTTCTTTAATTAATTACCTCCTGCCTGTCACTCAGTGACCTTTTGTCACTTAGCCACCCCCTGGCAGTGCCCAGGTACCTTCTATCCTCTCCAGGGTGAGCAGCACCTCGCAGACGTGCTCGGGGTAGTCGCTGGTGCACTGCACTGCCCGGTGCAGGGCCTTCCTGCAGTGCTGGGTGTCCCCATGGGCCCTGCAGGAGGGACAGGACACTGAGGGGACAAACCACACACAGTTCCAGCCATGCAAACGCTCTCCTCTCCTTCCCCAGCTCCTGGAAGCCACAGCAGAGCTGCCCCAAGAAGCTCGAAGGTGTTTTGTAAACCCAAACAAAACCCATTTGTTCTAAACTGTTTTCTCCCACAGATGAGGTAACTAAAAAGTGAATTAACCAAGCTCCTACCTTTCCAGGTTGTAATATTCCAGCCACATGTTGGCATACTTGGCATTTCCTTTAGTCATGATGTTGTCCCAGAGCTCCCTGGCTTTCTGCATGTTGTTACACAAGCGGGCCTGCAACGGAGCATCCAAAATATCCTTCAGGATTATTTGTTCAACCTCATTAACTCCAAACCAAAAACACCCCCTAGATGCTGCAGACAGACCCAGCAAGATACATCTGTGCCTTACAGGAGTCAAAATAAACACCTGACACAATCCTACTACAGAATAATCCTTCCCTGCACACCTCTCCCATTAGTCTTGGTTCTGGCTCCCACATCCATTGGATTTTGGTGATTATAAAATAAATTAGAGAGCTGTTTCTGAATTTCTTCCTTTTGTTTTTGATGAATGTACTTAATAACTCCCCAGACTAAGAACTTGGTTTGTGTTTAGGAAGAGGAGAAACGGATTGGAAAAGGACTGCATTCCACGGTTGGAATGTTAAAACATTTTATTTTAAATCCATTTTATCAGGTTCAGCAACTTAAATACAGCAGAGACAAACATCACCTCAACTCTTGCCCAGTTCTGCATGATGGTGCAGGATGGATCTCCACTTTCACTGAACCCTAGGAAGAGAAACAAGAGCTGTTTGTTGCACTTGGCTCTCAGAAATAGAGGTGTTTATTAAACAGGTCCCACACGGAGATGAAATCTTGATCTGCAGCTTTCTGCAATGTTCAAGATTCTTGAAGACAAACACTGTGTGGAGAACTGATCTTATAAGAATGATTTTGAAGAGGAGAAAACACTACTTGAGATGATTTCACTTACTTTCTTCTACTTCTTGTTTCAAGTACTCCACAGCTCGTGCAAACGCAGAGCGCAGCTCCTCCAGCTCCTTACTGGAGTCTGCAGGAAAGAAAAGAAACATCCGAAAATAATAATTTAGTCTTTATTTCCCACCCAATAAAACCATCTCCTTAACACCCACAATGAATTTATTGGGTAGCAGGGGGAGATTAAATTTATTATTCCTCGTTGTTATTATTGCTTAAATTCATTATTTTATAATGAGTAAAACTCACTACATGAATAATTTTAAAAATCAGGTATCAAAAATATAAGGCAGGGCATTTTTGCAATAGCAAATGAAACAAATTCCTATTTTTTATAGACATTAACTGGCCAAACAAAAATTTTTGTGAAATATGAAAATGCTGCTGATTTTCTTTAAAAAAGTAATATCCAAGAAGAACAAAAAAAACCAGTATAGATATTTATTCTGTACTTATCATACAGACCTTGTGTAAAATCCACCCTTCTCCTCAGGTAATCCAGGTAGGCCTGCCAGATCTCTACATAGTCTGTTGCTTGAATAAAACCAGCATTCAGAGCTTTTTCAAACATTTCTGAAAGAAAAATGGGGAAAAAACAGTTACTTCCCATATACTGTCAAAATGAGCACGTTGCAGTGATAGCACAAAGAAATATCTACACAAACACCACTGGTTTCTAGGAAGACAGGAAAAACAATCCTACACAATACACTGGTTTAGGAAGTGAATTTAAAGGCAGCTGAATTCAGCAATGTTCATTCCAAGCTGTTCATTGCTTGCTCAGGGTGAAGCTGCTCAACCAAAGCAGCTTTGCCCTTGCAGGACCTGCAGCCCGTGGCAGGATGAGAACAGATCCTTCAAGTCCCATTTGTCCCAGGCTGTTTGGAGGGCAGAGAGCAGCTCTGAACTGCAATTGCTGGTTCTTTCCTCACCAGAAATGATGCTGTGCTCAACTCTGTGCCTCTCCATGGCCAGCAGGTACCTAATCCACAGCCCAACAGTCCAGGGGCAGTTCCTGACAGCGCGGTCATGAGCAGATAAAACCAATTCCTTCACCTTCAGCTGCCTGTCCTGAAAGAATCACACAAGAAAAGTGAAGTTCCTGTCAGCCAGAGACCACACAAGACAAACCTCAGCTTATAAAGAGCCAACACCTAAAACCCAGCATTTTCATTTTATATTTAAAAAGCTCAGGTGAGTATTTTAAATTCTGTATTCCTAAAAACCCAGTGAACACCTTCCAGTGAGGAAGAGCATGCTAAGGAAAGAACTACCAGGCCAGTGAGGTGTTTTCTGCCAAAGACATAAATATAATAAAGGCACTGAGTGAATCCCCAACTGTTCCTAGAATGTCAAGGATACAAAGAAGGAGCACACCCAGCCTATTTGTGGAGGTGCTGTTCCACCTGCAACCTGCTGTGTCCAGCTGGGAAGAGAAAGAGATGATGGAAAAACTGAGTCTGGATAAGCCTCTGCAGGGAGTCATCCTGATCCCTTAATCCAGCCACCTTCTGTCCTGCCTCTGGAGCTCTGCATCAGCTTCAAACTGCACTAACAACCCCCCTGGAAACAGAGGCTGAACATCTGGGTTTGCTTCAGTGCCCACACCCTGTTATTCTGCAGAGAAAACACAGCTAGAACTAACTAGAGAAAAGTGAGAAATGCTCACAAGAGGAACAAACACATCCCTGAAAACAGGAGGAAACCAAAGGTGAGGTGAAAATCAGTTTCTGGAAGATTTACAGATTACAGGACAGGACTGAGGTAGAACTTAATGGCTGTTTATCAGCAACTGAGATCAAAAAGAAACAAACAAAAGTAAAGGCAGGAAAATAAATCTGAAAACATTCCTGGGTTTATTTTCTTACCAAATACTGGTTGTAGCGTGCCCAGAGGTCTGGGACAAGGCAGTTCTCAGCCAAAGCTCTCTCATAGATCAACTGAATCCGAGCTGGGTCACCTGCTTTCATTTCAAAATCAATGTAAGCTTGGTATTCTGCCAGCTTTGGGGTTTCAGCACCCAGCTGGAAAACAACCAGGGAGACACAACATCAAACTCTTCAACAAAGCAAGACTCCAACAGTTCAGCTGTTCCTCAGAGCAGCTCTTGTGCAAGATTTCACACGAGAGATTTGTCTCTGTATCAGCAGCTGTTGATTTTCATACATCTCTGAATGGGTCTGAAATCAGTCAGATCCTGGGTTTATTCCCCTTAACTCAAATTGGAAAACACACCCAGATTCCTTATTTGCACTCTTGGCACACTCAATGCACCCCATAATTTCCAGCATTCCCAATATATAATTGTCTGTATTCCCACTGCTGACAAAGTCCCCCAGCTGGGGACTAGAAAAATAATAAATTTGGAAAAATAATACATCCCCCCAAAGCAATTCCCTCTTAGTTTGAAGGAAGGTGCCAGC
Source organism: Onychostruthus taczanowskii (assembly GCF_017590055.1). Taxonomy (NCBI): domain Eukaryota; kingdom Metazoa; phylum Chordata; class Aves; order Passeriformes; family Passeridae; genus Onychostruthus; species Onychostruthus taczanowskii. The sequence continues at coordinate 3,952,284 of NW_024500572.1, forward strand.
ATTACCAGTGCCTCCTCGTAGGGTTTACACTTCTCCAGCTGCTGTAGAGCCTTTTTGTAGTTCTTTATTGTTGTTTCTGGAATGGGCTCTTCTGACCACTCTTCATATTCAGCATATGAAGCCTCCATGTCTATTAAAACATGAAATCCCATCAATAATGTACTTATGAAACTAAAAATTCAGATTTCAACCTATGTTCGGTTCTAAGGCAAATTCATATGTTTATTCATGTAATATTTATAATTTATTTGGAACAAATATTTAAATTTTTATCCTCTTTTGGTCCTTACTGTCACACTGCTGCACTCTTAGAGGATTTGACATTTCATCTCACATAGTGCCCTATAACAAACTCAGGGCAAGTTGTATTAAAGCTGCTCAACTGGAATTAGAAAACCAAAGTGGCAAAATTTTCCCCAAGGCTTTAGAGAAAAGAGAACCCAAATTATTTCCAGATGGAAATGAAAAGAACTGTGCTTAACTTTCTCCCATGAGCAAGAAAAGGGACTCAAGGAGTTTAAAGCAGGAACTAAAGAAGGCAGAATTCCAACAATCCAGCTGCCAGATACTCCCTACCAAGGATTTTATGCAGCAATCACAGCTGAGCTCCTCATTTTCAAGTCACATTTTGTGCTCCTTACTTCCACTTTAACCATCCTCAAACTCCCAACCCGGTGACCCAAGTTCCAACAACTCAGAACATTCCTGATCCAGAGGGATCTGTGCCTCATCCAAGAGAGCACAAGACCTCCAGCTGCACTTGGTGTGGCTGTGCCAGGAGAATCCTGATGCCTGGAGCATCAGCCAGCTGCTGCAGGCCCTGTGTCCCAGCACTGCAGCCCTTACCCAGCAGTGGGATCCCCAGCTGGCGCCGGAAGAGCGTGTGGATCTTCTCGAGCTGGCTGCACAGCACCTGCTGCTGCTCCGGGGATGGAATGCTGCCAGGAGCTGGCTGCAAGCAAAAAAAAAACAGGGAAATTTAATCCATTCCCTCCAGCCCCAGCTGATGGACGTGAGAGGGAATTGTTTATGAGCTGAGGGAACTGAGATCCAAGTGAATACGTGATCCTTTAAAGGCACACAGGGACGAGCTGCATCTCAGTCGCTGCTGGGAAAGCTAAAACTTGGGAATTGCTGCCCTTGGAAGGTGGATGAATGGGAAAAGTATTCCTGACTGAAAGCTGACACAAGCATGGGGAAATGATCACCTGAGAACAAGGAAGCAGCAGGTGACTGTGCCATTTCACAGCCCCACTGTGCTGCCAAAGAGGGTTTCAGTAAATCCCTGGGGTGTGGGGAGAGGATCTGAAACTTCCAGCCTTAATTGTGTTTGGGAATGAAAGAACATCCTCCTGTTACTCCTTTGTTAGGGGTTGAAAGGCACTTTTAAAGATCAAATAGTTCCCATTGCCACCATGAGCAGGGACATCTTTAAGCCTCCATCTCTTATGTAGCAAATTATCAAAAATAAGGAAATATTCCCATTCTGGCCATCTTAGAAAGGTGACTTTTACAGATATCAAACTGTACTTTCCAGGGATAAAATACCCTCATCCAAAAGTCTGTGGATAAAATACCCCCATCCACAAATTGTGGAATAATGAATGAGTTAAAAGCTGAACAGTCTAGGAATTTAAACTCTGTTGACTCTGTGCAGAAACAGTGACAGGACATTGTTTAATAATGGAACATTTCAATTTAAAGCTGCTCTTGGCACCTCAGTCAGCAGCAGAGCCAAACTTTGCTCCTGGATTCGAGATGATTTTAGGATTTTACAGAAACACAAATCCTTTACTTCATCAGCCAAACCCACAGAATGTTTTTTTCCTGGAGCACAGGGCTGGCTTTTACAGCCGGGAAGAAACAACTGGGACATGACAGGGAGGAGACAGCTCCAGGTGACTCCAGGAGCTGCACCACAGCTTTTTTTTGGGATGGGAGCAAAGTGGAATGAGCTCACCTGTGCTGTTTCCAGGATGGCATTCTCAAATTCCCTGTAGGCTTCCCACAGGGCCGTGCCCTTGGTGACGTGCAGCCCCACGGCCGTCAGGGCCCGCTCGAAGATGGAGCGAACCCTCTCGATGCCTCCTTCCTGCCCAATGCCCCCAATGGAATACTGGGCATATTCCAGCCAAATCTCAGGACCTAAACAAGGTTAGGAGAACCAGGTGTGTAGGAATATAAAAAGGTAAAAGAGTTTAGAAAGTGGAAAAAGGCCTCAGGAAGTAGACGCAAAGATAAGAAAGGTTGGGAAATTTCTAAACCTTCTCATGGGGAACTAGGAAGTTAAAAACCAATTTATCATAAGGAACGAGAAAGAACAAGAACTTATTGACAATTCAAGATGTGAGAAGTTCTAGATATATCCTTTGCAAAGATAGGAAAAGTTTCAATCTTAAATACTGAATTATGATGTATTGTTTGAGGTTTGTAGAAGTCCTTTGGTTAATATTAAACCCACGTGGGTCCTTTTCTTATTGCTTAGAGTATAATGATTTTACACTTTCTCTTTTATGCTATTGGTTCAAAGAATATGTAGAAAAAGGCTTTGCATAAGCTGCCATCTTGTCTTTGATCTGGATTTGCATGGATGTTATTTTCCTGTGTCTCTTGCTTTTTGCTTGTATGACACAGAAAACCAATTTATCATAAGGAACGAGAAAGAACAAGAACTTATTGACAATTCAAGATGTGAGAAGTTCTAGATATATGCTTTGCAAAGAGAGAAAAAGTTTCAATCTTAAATAATGAATTATTGTGTATTGTTTGAGGAGTCCTTGGGTTAATGTTAAACCCACGTGGGTCCTTTTCTTATTGCTTAGAGTATAATGATTTTACACTTTCTCTTTTATGCTATTGGTTCAAAGAATATGTAGAAAAAGGCTTTGCATAAGCTGCCATCTTGTCTTTGATCTGGATTTGCATGGATGTTATTTTCCTGTGTCTCTTGCTTTTTGCTTGTATGACACAGACACATAAATCCTCAGTCTGCAACCAGTCAGGGTCCCATCCCGTTTGTGAGACATGGCCTGATCCAGCAGACAGGTGATTTGATTTTTTTCAAAAATAATAACAAAGAAATGCAGCTCTGCTTCCCCACGTGCCTGATGTGCTGCATATAAACAGGAAAAGAAGTGGTGATATTCTTTTTTAGGCAAAAAAAGTTAAAATATTTGGGAATTGTATTATGCTGTTGGTTCAGCAGCAGCAGCCCCAGTTTCCTTTGGAGTGGTGTCACTCCTGTGGTTCTGCTGACAGGGACTGGCCCTGCCTGTCACCTCTGCCACACAAACCACACCTGAACAGCAAATTCCCATTTCCTGAGCTCACAGAGCTGGCACACTCTGGAATAATTCAGATTAAAGCAGCTCCTTCTCCTCTTTCTGAACTCCTGAACTTCCCTGATCAGCACCTCCTGAAGCAGCTGAACCCTGCAGGTGGAGGGGAGGTGGGAGAACAGCCTGGCACCACTCCCACCAACCCCAAATTCCATTTAGGAACCCCCAGGTTGGGAAAGTGCCTCCAAACCCCAAATGCAATCCAGCAGATCCAGAGGACAATTCCTCACTTCTTCACCTCCATTCCTTCTTCCTGAGGGATCACCAACACCACGTCACTGATGTGACATTCTGCACACAGCTTTTGAGGGGGATTTACCTCCAGATTCCCTCCATTTCCTCAGGCTTTGTTTTTCCAGCTCTTTACCCCCATCCCCAAAGAATTCAGGGATTTATCCCCAAAATTTTAAGCTATAGCTGCAGCAGCTCCTGAGGAAAAGAGACCAGACACCACATCCTTCCCTTGCATCACTTCACACTCAGATTTTAGAAATTAATTTGAAATTTTGACCAAATTTCTTCATTATAAAAGAAGCAAGAGACTTCCCTACAAAGCCAAATGTGGATGCAACAAAACCCACTTTAGAGCATTTTTGGGTGACTTACAGATGTAATCTTTGACAGCTCTTTCAAACAGCTCATAAACCTTCTCTCTCTCAGAGATCTCTGAAGCCATTTTTATCTCATCCTTCAGCCAGTCCAGCCAAATTTCTGGAAGGAAAAAAAAAATTTAGAACACATCACTAATATTCAGAAATAATAAGTAATGCCCACTTGGTGAGTTTTTAGCAACAGACTTAAAACAAAAGAGGGGGAGCAAGGCAAAGAGAGGGATTTTAACGTCCACAATTCCTAATTAATTTCAAATAAAAGTTGGGCAGAGACTTTTTAAATTGGTGCTAAAAAAGCACCTTTTTACTAAAGGGAGAAGTTGGGATTTCTTAGGACTTGGAAAATCATCCCATTCCACCCCTGCCATGGCAGGTTCACCTTCCACCACCCGAGACGGCTCCAATGCCTGTCCAACCTGGCCCGGGGCACCTCCACGGATGCAGGGACAGCCACAGCTTCCCTGGGCACCCTGTGCCAGGGCCTCCCCATCCCTTTCCAGGAATAAAATCCCCCAGCCTCTACAATATTTCCATCACCTCTGAATTATGAGCAAAAAGAGAAATCCCTACTTCAAGCACCCACAATTTCCACAAGCAGGGAATTTTCTTTGCTGCCTGCCTGTGAAATGTCATTTTTACCAGGAGTTTGCTGAGCTCTGGCTCACATTCCCCGATTGAGGGTGCTGAAAATTGGCCTAAATATTTTTATTTCACTGCTGAAACATCTTGCACAGGCGATGTTTCACCTGCGGAGAGCTCCGTACCTTCAGTGAGGGGGAAGAGCTCGCTCATCTTCTGCCGAGCCCTGCGGAGCTTCACCAGCTCTCCCTCCTGCCGGAGCAGCTTGATCAGATCCAAGTGACAGTTGTAGTCAAAAGCATTGATGGAGAGCTTAAAAAAAAAATAAAAATAAATCAATTTTAAAAGCCGTGTTGAGTGGTGGACGCGATGAAGCCAGAGAACAAACCACACCAAACAAATCTCACACAGAAGACAATTTTCGTGGTGCGATCACTGAGCCAGACAAGGCAGAGCTTTCAGGTTTAACCCAGCCCCGGGCGCTCCCTCGGTCCCGCCACTGCTCCCGAACAAAATTGTGCTTTAATTTCTTTAAAGGCAATAAAAACCCGCGGGCAGCCGGCTCAGGTTTCCCAACGAACTGCTTGCTATGACTTCCCTCTTATTTCCCTCTCAAAAAAAATCCCAAGCTGGTCCATTTCCATCTCCGACTCCAAACATTCACGGCATAAAATCACGCAATATCCCGAGCTGGAGGAAACTCACAAGGAGCAGGGGAATTCACATCCTGACAGCTCCCAGCACCGAAGTGCCGGGGCAGACACGGATTATCGCCGTTCCCGCCACACCCGCTGCCCCGCCGGGCCCACCTGCTCCTCCAGCCGCTGGATCTCGGCCTCGTTCTCCTTCTCCTCATCCTCGCCGTCCCCGGACGAGTCCGAGTCGCCCTCATCGTCCGAGTCCCCGCCCGACTCGGGGTCTCCCTCCGGCAGCCGCTTCTCCTCCTCGGCCGCCGCCTCAGCTCCCGCCGCCGCCATCTTATGCAGCTCCGCTCGCCGCCCGCCGCGCTCGGCCGGCCGCCGTGGCTGCCCTCGCGCCGCCCGTCCCGCTGCTCCGCCCCACCACCGGCCGAACCGGGCGGGAAAAATCGGGATCCTCAGCCCGCCCCGCCCCGCGCTCGCCCGCGCACCGGGGCCGCGCTGCGCCGAGTGCGGCCGCGGCGCGACCCTTTGTCTTCTGGTGTGTGGCGCAGGCAGCGCCTCAGGCACCCCGCTATGTGGCCATCAGGGGGCCTCCGAGAGGGTCCGCGGCGTGCGCGGCGCCGCTCGCCCGCCATGTTGAGTGTGGCGCCGCGTGCCGCACAGGCGCCGTCTGTGGCGATGGGAACCCTGGCGCGACTGAAAGGCCGTTTCCATCGTTTATTTATTCACGGATCGTTTCAGCCGCAGCGCGGCCCCCAGCGCTCGCGCCGTCCGCGCGGCCAACGCATGCCCGGGGCGAGCCGCGAGCTCCGGAGGCGAAGGGGCGTGGCCGGGGCGTACCTGGGGGCGTGGCCGTCACCGAGGTTATAAAAGGGAGGCGGACACCGCTCCTCCCCTCAGTCAAGATGGCGGCGCTGAGGGCGGCGGGGGCGGCGCTGCTGCGGCCCCGGGCCGGGCCGGCCCCGGCCGCGCTGGGCTACCACAAGAAGGTGAGGGGCGAGCGTGACACGGGGAGGGACGGGGGAGCGAGAAGTGCCCCTCGCTGACGCTGTGTCTTGGCAGGTGGTGGATCACTACGAGAACCCGCGCAACGTCGGCTCCCTCGACCGCAATGCCAAGAACGTGGGCACCGGCCTGGTGGGCGCCCCGGCCTGCGGCGACGTCATGAAGCTGCAGGTGACCTTGGGGACCCGTTGGCACCTGGGTGGGGGTCACACGGGGCTGTTGTCAGGGTTAAAGCTGCCCGTGTCCCCTCAGGGCTTCCCTCATGCCCGTGCCCGGGGCAGGGACAGTCCTGCTCCCCGCGGGCCCGGCTGGGGGGATCTGACCGAGCTGAACCCGGCACTGAAGCGTCCCCAAAATCCTCCCGCAGGTGGAAGTGGATGAGAACGGCAAGATCGTGGACGCCCGTTTCAAAACCTTCGGCTGCGGCTCGGCCATCGCCTCCAGCTCGCTGGCCACGGAGTGGGTCAAAGGGAAAACGGTGAGGGAGCTCCGGGAAGGCTGCAGAGCTTCCCACGTGCCTGTGTTCTGTGTTGGGATTGTGTAGGAAGTGCTCTCCAGAGAGTCCCTGCGCTGCTCTGTGCTGTAGGAGTGACTGCCAGCACTGTCAGGGTTTCAATTGTAGGGCAATAATTGTCGTTTTCAACAGCCATCAGAGAATCATTAAGGTTGGAAAAGCCCTCTGAGAACATCAAGTCCAACCATTCCCCCAGCACTGGCAGCTCCACCACTCACCATGTCCCCATGTAAACAATTTCAGCAGGAAATGACTTTGTGTCTTATGCAATGAGCAAAACCAGGCAGAAATTTTAGCTGTAGAGAACCTTTAGATCATTTCTGCCAGCAGTAAATGCACCTCAGTGCTGTGATAGAGGATGAATAGGACTTGAAGCAGGCCAAGTGGGGACAGTGTGTGACACTGATAAGTCAGTCAGACATTCTTTAATTCCCACATCCCTCACTGCCCTGGGCAGCTGAGAGGATCTCCCCTGTGGATTCTGCTGGCTCTGGAGCATTAAACCTTCTTAGCAAACACAAACAGCAGGGCCTTTGACCACCTCTGCCTTTGTTTCAGGTTGATGAAGCGCTGAAAATCAAGAACACAGACATTGCCAAGGAACTCTGCCTTCCCCCTGTCAAACTGCACTGCTCCAGTAAGTAAAAACCCTGGATCTCAGGTACTCTGGGAATAGCACAGAGATGCTTCTGGATGCTGTTTTCCAAACACTTTCTGCCCAGTGTTGTCCTTAAGAGAAAACCTTTTCAGATTTCAGGGTTAATTCAAGTATTTTCAGATCACTTCAATATTTGGAGCCTGTGGCTCAGCAGGCTGATAATAAACAATCAGATTCTGAATGACATCATTATCTGAAGTTACATTGCATGAAATCAGCGTTACAGGAATTCAGTGTTGTAAGAATTCAGTGTTTCAGGAATTCCATTCAGATTCTACTCCTAAGACCAGGCTGTGCTGCTGGTCCTGTTTGCTCACTGCTGCCTGCTTTTGTTTTTTACTTCATCCTTTGTCCTAAAAGCCCTCGAATTGTCCTTAAACAATTGTCCTTAAAATGCCTTTTTGCTTTGCAGTGCTGGCTGAAGACGCCATCAAGGCTGCCTTGGCCGACTACAAACTGAAGCAGGACTCAAAGAAAGAACCCGACAAAAAAGCCGACAACGCCTGACGCGCCTGCGCAGCTTCCCCTCCTCACTGCAGTGCAACTCCCGAGCTGTTGTAGGAGCCCGTGCACTACTCAAGCTGTAAGATACGCACAAGTTACGCACAACGTGTCCCTGTGGTGTCCGGCCACCCCGTAGTGCTCACGTGGACGATGGGGGCTGCTGTCCCCTCGGGAATGCCGCGGGAAGACTCCGCTCCGGAGACCAAACCCCGCTGTCCGGTACTGCAAGGGCTGCACTTTTCCTTTTTATTTTGGGAAGATGTCTAGTTTTGCCTAATATTTTATGGAATTTAGTGGGAAGTGTTGCCCTGGTTTGGATGTGTGTGTCAGAGCTGTGGGGCCGTCCCTGGCTCTGGCTGCGTCAGGGTTGGTTTCACAATCCGGGGGCAAATTCCTGCTCTTGGAATTCTGGAACTTTTTGCTGGTGCCAAAGGGAAAAGTGACCAGGAAACACTGGTGGTTTCTGCTCCCATCCTGGCACCACTTAGTTTTTGAAGCTCTTGTTCGAAGAACAGCCTGAATTTTGGGGTGTTTTCCCTAAGAATTTCACTTCTTCACTCACCAGGTGCTTTCTTAGAGCTGTAATTCCTGAGCTAGAGGAAAGTGTCCCTGCTCAAGGAAGGGGTTTGCAACTGGATGACCTTTAAAATCCCTTCCTACTCAAACCACTCAAAGATTCTCTAAAGTACCCCCTCAGACTGGAACCCCAGTGGGGAATAGCAGAGCTGGAATGCAGAGGTGAGGGGGAACTCCCCAAGTTCCTCTTTTCTGGAGGAGTATTTCCAAACCAAGCAGACAACACATTGGCAGACTTCACTTTTTAACCTTCTAACCCCCCACAAGACACATCACTTCCCATTTTTCATACTAAGGGTGTTGTTAAACATCTAAAACCACGTTTTAAAAAAAAATGTCTCATTCTACTCCATCCGGGCACAATATTTGTAATTTTTAACACAGAAGTCACACGTTTCTGCAAGTTTGTCACTCACATGGTCCCTCTTGTGGTTCCTCAGCTCCTGGCACCCTCCAGCAGTGAGGAACATGTCTCTCCCTCATGGAACAATCCTGCTGTTTCCCAGTTAAAAAAAAAAAAAACAAAAAAAAAAACAAAACAGGGAAACTTCACACACAGGAGTCTGCTTTGGGGCAAAAACAGCTCTTTGTGGTGGCACACTCTTCCCGGGGGAAGGTTGTCCTGAGGCAGGGACATAATGGGATAAAACACAGGGATACAGGAGGCTCAGGGATACAGGAGGCTCTGGGATACAGGGATGTGCTGCTTTTGAGGCAGAACAGCCTCACTCACCTTCCAGGCTCCCCTCCTGTCCCCACTGCAGCAGCTGAGCCCTCCACAGCTCCTCCTCAGCCCCACAGCTGCGGGTACAAGATAAAGGTTTCCTGGAAGGGCACGTGATGTGCTGATGTGGGGACTGATAACACCCTGCCCAGGGCTCCATTGGCCCTGGAGTCCAATCCAGCTGTGCCCCTGGAGGAGCACAGGGACACGGGGACTGTCCCCTGGCCACCCCACGGCTGCAGAGACACACGGGACAGGAGCTGTGCGGAGGAAATGTTTATTTCTAGCTGAAGGGGTTCAGGAAGTGAGGCAAAAATCCAGCTGGGCTCTGGGGTGGAAGAAGGAAAGGAGGGTCCTTGTCCCTAAATCCCCATCCCTCTTTCCCTTGGCCATGGGCAAAGCTGACCCGTGTCCTACAGACCTCCAGCCCTGGTCCCATCCCTTCTCCCAGAGGGACACAGCTCCCAGCCAGGAGCCCGGCACGGACCAGGCTGCTGCTGATGATTAAAATAACATTTGTTAGGAAGCTGTTGGCACAGTGGGGGCAGAGCTGCAGCTGGGGGGATGCACCCACTCAGTGCCTGGGGTGGGAGAAGCCCCTTGGGCAGCAGGAGCTGGGGCTGACAGCATTCCAGTGCTGGGGAAAACCACCAGCTCTCAAATCCCTCCCCCATGAGCGTCCCATCAGCACCAGGGTCGGGGGAGCTGGGAGGGAATGGGATCTTCATCGGGGCTTCCTTGAGCCACCACGTACGTACGGAGCCTGATCCACCATGTCCATCCTGTGTCCCAAGCCAGCAGCTCCTCAGGCTTGCCCGGGACTCTGTCCCTGCCTCACATTCCAGAGGGAGCCTGGGAGCCATCCCGGGATGCATCAGGGGTCTCCTTGCTTCCTGCGCTCGCCGCTTCCTCCACACCTGGATTTTGGGCAGCGGGCTTGGGTTGTTCATCCCCCAGCTTCTTCTTTCCTTCCTCCTCTTCCTCCTTCTCCTCCTCCTGAGGGGAATTCTGCTCGCCCTGGGCCCCGTTGGCCAGCGGTGCCTTGTGGGGGGATTTGAGGTTCTGGGCAGCAGCCAGGATGTCCGCCTGGAGCTGCCGGCCGCCGTCCAGCGGCTCCTCCGCGCCCTCCTCGGGGCTTTTCTCGGGCACCTCGCTGAACGCCCGCGCTCCCCCCGACTTGTCCCGCTCATCCACGTATTTCTTCTTGGGAAAGGAGGAGGGATAGTAGGCAGAGGCCTTGTGCTTCTGCCGGATGATGACGGCGGCGCAGATGATGAAGAGGAGGACGAAGGACAGCGAGCCCACCACCACCACCAGCAGCAGGTACTCCTTGAAGAAGTCCACCAGCCCGTCCAGCACGCCCGGAGCCGAGCTGTTGGTCACCGTGGTCCCCGGTGTGTCCCCCACGGTGGGGCTGATCCGGGGGGTCACGGGCTGGGCGGGCAGCGTGGCCGACGCCTCGTCCCCGTCCCCGCTGCCCGCCGTGTCCGGCAGCACCGGGCGGTGCCGCGGCGCCGCCGCCTCTGCCGGGGCTGCCACCAGCAGCACCAAGAGCGGCAACCACGTGCCCATGGCCGAGCCCATTCCCAGGATTCCTGCAGGAGACCTGTGGGATGCAGAGATGTGGGGGGACATGTTAATACCCCAACAGAGCGAGCCCTCCAAACCAGATCTCACCCCCCTGGATTTCCTTATGGAAGTAGAAAGGCAGCTCCGGTTTTCTCGCCCTGACAGAGCAGGGGGCTCTGTTTGTTTTGCAAGGGTGCAGCTGGAAGCCAGCTGGGTGGGATTGCTCAAGGCCGGGGGACCGGGGCTGCTGCCAGCGCCCGGCTCCAGACAACGGTCATTTGGCTGATTAGAGAATTCCTGAAAAATGGAGGTTTGCAGTGGAAACTTTGACACAGGCGACGCTACAAAGGGGCTGGGCCCTGTGCAAGAGGCATTTCCCAACCGCCGTCCCAGACCGTTAATTCCCAGCTGGAACGTGGCTAAAAATAGTTTGGGGCAGGATTTCACCCCAGTGCCACCATGTGCTTGAGTGGAGCTGGGATGGGGTGTGGGACAAAGGGAGTGCAGGGAATGGTGTCCGGCTGCCTGAGTGTCCCTGCGAAGGGGGAAAGGCTGGCTCTGTCCCTGTGCTGTTCTCCTCCCCTGGATGGGGCTGGATCTGCCCCATCCCACAGCCCACAGTGCGAGCCCCTGGCCGGGCTCTGCGTCCCACGGGATTTGGGAGAGGGACGTGACCGTCTCCACCGCGTTGCGAGACGTTCCCGAGGGACATCAACGCGTGCCATGCCACGTAACGCCATCGAGCCGTTCCCAGGGCTCTTCCCCTCCACGCGGCTCCATGGGGAGGTCTCGGGAAGCAGCTCCCCAGGTACAACAGCAGGGACCCCCCCCATGACAATTCCCCACTCTCAGGCTCCCCAAATTCCAGCCCACATCCCATTATCCCCAAACAAACCCAAGCCAGCAGCTCTACAGACCGAGAGGGACTCCAGCAGCAGGATTTGGCTTGCAGGCTCTCTCCTGGCTGCACAATCTGGTTTCCATTAATCCAGAGCAAAAAAACAGCAGCAGAGGTGGGAGGTGCCCCGGCCCCCAACCCTCCTGGCTCCCCGTGGGCACTGCTGTGGCTGTGGGGTCACAGCACTGACCAGCACCGGCAGGATGAAGGGTTTGAGGGGTGAGATGAGCCCCTTCATCCTCCTCTCCACCCCAGACAGGGGCCCCTCGGCGGGAAAAGGGTCCTGGAATGGGGACGGCATCAATTCCCCGGCAGCCACCAGAGCTGAGGAGCAGCCACGGCCACGGAGGGGCTGAGCAAAGCCCAGAGCAGTGCCAAGAGCAGGCCCTGGCACCACGGGCACTGCCAGCCCTCCACCCCATCCCAATCCCATTCCAACCCCTTCCTTGGCCACCCCCAGACCCACAGCCCGTTCCCAGCTCCACTTCCCAACCGCTCCAGAAATTCAGGATTTTGGTGTTATCCAGAGGCAGCAGGCTCAGATTCCCTCCTGGGAATGCGGCCATGTGGCCGACTCCGTCCCGTGTCCCGCGTGGGGACCATGCCCAGCCCTCACTGCAGCACCCCCGGCTGTGGCACAGCCTGTGCTGTGCTCCAGAGCCCCCCAAAATTTGGGGAGCAGCTTGGCACGTCCAGTGGGATTCTCACCTCGCCCGCAGCCGGCGGGAGGCAGCCGGGAAGACGGGATCTGTCCCACACACCTCGAGCCCCTTTCTGCAGCCTGCTGGGATGGAGCCTCCTCCTTCTCCCTCCTCTCCTCCTCCTTCTCCTCCTCCTCCTGCGTCGCAGCCCGGGACCAGCTTGTTCTCATTACGGCCGGGATGGGGAGGGGGTGTGGGAGGCCAGGGAAAGGCAGGCAGCCCCCAGCCCCCTCCCAGATGAAATCCAGCTGGGGCTGGGGGTGTTTCCTGGCTTATCCCGTCAGCAAAGGAGCCACGGTGCCCCCCGTCATCAACCCCGGGAGGGGCCACATTTTGGGGTGCAAGTGGGGATGAGGGTCACACAGGGGGTTGTTTTTAATGTTGTTTTTATCCACTAAGGTGGGGGTAAAGCCTATCCAAGGGTCCAAGGGGGACAGTGAGAGATGTGGGCTCAGCGCCCTGGCATTATTGAGGCAGTGGGGCAAACACGGCTTAGGACCATCACCATAATTCCAGAAGAACATTTCCTAAAATCCCAGCCTGGACATGCTCTGGCCTGGGCACCTCTGCCTTGGGGTGCAGGCAGGGACACAGGCAGGGGTCCCCCTGCTTCCCCAGGCAAACACAGCAGCTGCTCAGCTCCCCGGGTGCTGGTCTCCAGTCTTGGGGTCTGGGGGCATCTCTTGAGCCCCCCCAGTCTCTCTCTCCCCCTGCCCTGGTCCCCTCGGCCTGGCCTGAGGTTGCTCAAGAGGCTGCAGCCGCTGCGTGACCTCATCCTGTTGCTATTTTCCTCTGCTCCTCTCTGGGGACCTGCCAGACCCCCCAAAAAGCCATGGCCAGCGCCTGGGGACCGTGACCCCCGCGGGGTGGGGGGCAGGGATCCTGTCCCCCCGGCTGGAGGGGGGCTGGCGCCGCTGGGGTTTCTCCGGCGTCGCCGCCGGCGTCGCGGCTCCCCGAAATAAAGGCTCCGTCCGTCTGGCTGCCCCGGCAGCTCCCTGCAGCTGCTCGGGCGGCTTTTCCCGGCCTTAAGTGCTCAGTGATGAAATCTTAGAGGGGAAGGGGGAAAGGCGAGGGGAGGGCGAGGAGTTCAAGCAGCATCCGGCCCTGCTCCTGCAGCCCAGGTGGGGCTGGGGCTGAGTTCCCCCCACGCACCCAGTAATGCCGGTGTTGGGCTCAGTTTCATTGTCCAGGGTCTGCATCCCACATCGTCCAGAGTCCCCATTGTTGCTCATCCAAGAGCTCCATCCCATCCCAGCCAGGATCCCCATCCTGCTTCACCCACAGCCTCCATCCCTCCTTTTCCAGGATCTGCATCCCATCCCACCCTTCCTCTCTTCATTGCTCAGAGTCCTCATCCCTCCCTGCCCAGTGTCCCCACCCTCGCAGCCGGGATCCCCGTCCCAGTTCCCGGTGCCAGCTCCCACCGCCCATTAGGATGCCGTTTTTGCCTGCAGCGGGCACGGGCCGGCCCCTCCGAGCAGGGCAGGGCCGGCCCCGCCGTGTAATTTGGGGCAGCAGGAACGCGCGGCCGCGCAGGGCTGGGCTCGGCGGCACAGCCCGCCCGGGGAACCGGCAATTTGAGGCATTTCAGCCTTGCTCTGCTTCTAATTTGCTTCCCTGGGCTGCGCTTTGCTGTGCCAGCAAAATACCCGGAGGGCGCCCGTCCTGCAGAGATGCACGAGGCGTGTGGAGCTCCATGTGCAGCGTCGTGCGTGGGATTGTGCCACCCCTGTCACCCACCACAGCCCCGTGCCACCCCCGGCCCTCTGTCACCCACCACGGCCCCGTGCCACCCCACTGCACCCCACCCCGAGGATCCTGCTGTGACACCGCGCAGGCTTCCCGTGAATTCCTGTGCCGTGAGGTGGGCGATGGCAGCCCGACAGGACCTGCTGACTGCGCCAAATAGGGCGATTCCCGGCTCCCGCGGTGAAAGAAAGTTTCTCTTCGCTGGGCTCCTGCTGGAGAGCGGCTGGCACAAGGCCGGGAGTGGGAGCAATCCCCCGGATCTGCACCCCTCCTGTTCCTCAGGACACACCAGCCTCATCCTCACCGGGGGCAGAGGCTGGATGAGCTGCTGTGGGGTGAGGCCAGAGGATGGGAGCATCCCTCTTTCCCTGTGGCTGCTTTGGCTGGGAGGGTGCTGGCGTGGGGACACAGTGGGACAGAGCAGGGTGGCATCAGCAAGGAGCCCACTGGCAGGGTGTCCTGCGTGGGGACAGGCCACAGCCACCAGCTGTGGGCCCGCCTGACTCACCCATAAACATTTACATTCACAGCCGGAGCGGGGCTGTGCAGCTGCCAGGATCCAGATGGAAAATATCCCAAGCTCAGGGTGAATGTAAACAGGCAGCAGGGCTGGGATGCAGGTGAATGACCACGCTGGCAATTGCTCCTGGACAGCCAGCCCAGAGTGGCCTTCGAGGAGGCTGCAAGCTTGGGGATATGGGGAAGGGGATATGGGGATGTGGGAATGGGAATGCTGAATCTGGCAGGGCAGGGGTGAGGATGGAAAGATGGGACACTGAAGCTGGTAACAGCAGGGATGGGGATGTGGGGTTGGGGAGCCTGAGTGGAGTAAAATGGAAAAATGGGGACATTGAGCCTGGCAGGACAGTCCTGGCCTATTTCCACTCCCCCAAGGTGGCCTGAGGGGTGACTGACACCTGCCTCAGCGGGGGAAATGGTAGGACCTTCTCTGCCCTCTCATGGATTTGCTCTCCCCATTCCTCCCAGTCCCAGCTGGATGATGCCGAGACCCTGCGGCCACCGTTCTCCCCGGGGCCGAGCACCTGACAGACAGCGGCCGGCTCAGCCTCCGGAGGCGTCCCCGCCTCGCTGCAGCGACCGCAGGCAGGAACACGTTGTGCCACGAGAGCACCCGTCCTGTCCCTGTCCCCGTCCCCCCGCGTTTCCGCCCCGTCCCCCCCGCCCTTCCCGCTCCCACGAGGCCGAGCCCACGCGGGCAGGAGATCCCGGGGGCTGCGGTCCCATCCCCAAAGTCCCGGGGTCTGGTCCCTGTCTGGCGAGGAGCGACCGCGGGTTTCGTTTCTGCTCCCCCAGGGGCTTTGAGGGGGAGGATGGAGAAGCGAAATTTTGGCAGCAGGATGTGGGCAGGCGGCGGGGCCGGGAGGGGGCTGGCGAGTGCCCTCCCTGCCAGGAAAAGACCACCGTGTCCGGATAACTCTTTAATGGGATGCGCCTCGGGGGCGCAGCTCCGTCACAGTGGTCCAAGCGAAAACACCGGGGGGACAGGGGCACCCTGCCCGCGGCCCCGCAGCTCTGCGGGATGCAGGAGCCATCCCTGGGGCTCAGGAGTGCTCCGGCAGGAAGCTGCTGAGAGTCAGGTTGTCTCCATCGGGCTCGGTGCTGCCGTCGGGCAGCAGCAGCTTGTGCCTCCGAGCGGGGACCGGCCGGGGACCGGCGGCCGCCTCGGCGTCGGGCAGCAGCGAGGAGATACAAACCATCTCGGTGCGGCTGAAGCGGCGCTCTCCCGTCCGCGCCCGCCGCCACAGCAGCGTCCCCAGCACCCCCGTGCACACCAGGAAGGTGGCGGCCACCAGCCCCAGCAGCAGGATGGCCAGCAGGCACTTGCTCATCACCCAGCTGGGCTCCCAGGGCACGGCGGTGGCCACCGGCGTCGTGTCCCAAGTGGCCGGGAGGGTCGATGCAGGCGGAGATCCGGATTTCTTGGGTTTCCTGTAGCCCGTGCTGGTGAGGACAAAGGCTGGGGGGGTTGTTGAGAGCGGCCCCGTGGAGGAGCTGCTGTCCAGGCCATCAGTCACTGCGTCCTCCTCGATGAGCCAGCTGGGGGTGGTGGGGTTCCCAATGCTCTTTTGGGCTGCTGTCGGTGTGGCAGGCTCTGAGTCTGGCAGCAGTTCGGGAGCAGGGGAATCGGTCTCATCCATGGGATCAGCTGTGGTTGGCACCACCAGTGCCCGGCTGGCCTCGCTGCTGGGTGCTGGTGGTGGGGCAGAGCTCAGGAGCAGGTCGGGATCAGAGGGATTTGTCTCATCCATGGGATCAGCTGTGGTGGGCACTACAGGCACCCGGAGCAGGCTGGTGCTGGCACTGGGCACTGCTGGTGCCACAGAGTCCTCCAGTAACTCAGGTTTAGGGGAATCTGTCTCATCCATAGGCTCGGCTGTGGTGTGTGCAAGCACCTGGAGCAGGCTAGTGTTGGTGCTGGGCACTGGTGCTGCAGAGCTCAGGAGCAGCTCAGGCTCAGGGGAATCATCCATGGGATCGGCTGTGGCTGGCACTCGGAGCAGGCTGGCCTTGGTGCCGGCTGCTGGTGGTGGCACGGAGCCACCATCGCTCTCGTCACTGCCGATCATCGTGGCTGCACCGGGCTCCTGCCCACTGTCATCCCTCTTCCCACGGGAGAGGGGCAGGGGCTTGGCTTCCCCCCAGACCCACTGCCCGCCCCAGGGCAGCCCTGGCTCCAGCAGCTCAGCCCCACACGCCCACAGGGGGCTCAGCACCAGCAGCACCAGCACGGCCCGGCCCAGCGCCATGGGACCTGCAGGGGACAGAAAGGGCAGGTGACATCGGGGTCCTGCTCCCCACAGGAGAATGCTGAACGTGGAACTGCCCCAGTGTGGGATCACACTCCAACCGAGGATCCTCCTTCCCCTCTGGAGAGGGGTCCTCGGGTTTGGGGGGATGGAGGAGGCACCCAATATCCTCTTCCTGCCACAGCCCCCTCCTGCGGGAGCTCAGCGCCGATGGCTCTGCTCCAGGAGCAAGTTTTGATAAGGAAGCTGAGTGACTGGAAATGGGAAATCAGCCGTGATGGAGGCGGCTGCTGCGGGACAGGGCAGTTGTGGGATGAGACTCCGTGTGGAAATGAAACCACAGGGATGTCACCGACGTTCTGACAGACACCCCTTGCCAGGGTGCCCATCCCCCCCTCCACCCGCCAGGCTGGCACAGGACTCCAGGGCTGAGGCCACCGTGAGCCTGTGTCTCTGTGCTGGAGCAGGAGAGGCAAATCCACCCCAAACTCACCCAAAATCCCCCTGTTCCATCACCAATTTCCCCCCACACTCTCTCGGCAGCCCCGCTGGGCCCGAGGTCCCAAAGATCCGCACCCAACAGCATCCAGACACAGCTGAATGCTCCGAGCTTCCCAGGAGGCCCCCACATCCCCAAAGCACCTCCCCAGACCCCCAGGCACCAGCACGGAACATGGCACCCTCAGGGACCCGGAGCATCCCCTTTGCACCCAGAGCATCCCGGGGGCCGAGCCCCGCTCCAGCAGCTTCCCACCGGGGCTCACCTGTGCTGATGGACGCGGTGGGATCCCAACTGCAGGACTCACCGGCGAGGGCTGGCACGGGGCGGGGGGCGAGGGCGGCCCTAGCACCGGCACCCGCGGGGCGTCGTGGGCCACCCTCCTCCTGCACCTCCGGCCGGGCGGGGAAAGGGAGGGAGCGCGGAAAAGCGGCTGCGGTTTCAGAACCCGCGGGGGGAAGGACGTCACGGCGACAGCGGGGCCAGCGAGGGCTGGGGGGCTGCGGGCACCCCCGGGGAGGGTGGCAGGGTGTGGGCTGCACCCCAAAAAAGGGGGCTTCCTCGGAGGGCTCGGCCCCACCGGCGGCCCCGCGGAGCAGCTGCGCTCCAGGGCTCGCGTCGCTCCGAAAGCAGAAGTGACGGCAAACCTGGTGCCAGGGCTGCCACCCCCGCGGGCACGGTGTGGGCATGGCCAGGGAGGGGAGCAGGGTGCCCTGAGATACCTCAGCACCGGGAAACGCTTTAGCACACGAGGTGGAGGAGGGTGAGGGCCTGACTTGATGTTTTTGCACAGCCCTTGTGCCGGGCTCCTTCTCTCTGCACCATCCCCAGGATGCTCGGAGGGGCTCTCGGGGGTATTGTCCTGGGTGTTGTCCCGGCCTCGTGGCATTGGCACGACAGGAAACCCCCCGCCCCAACCGCAGGCTCTGGGCGGGAGGCGCAGCCGCAGCCGCAGGAAGGTGCTGCAAGAGGCGCATCCGCAGGAACGGGCTCGGGGTGTCAACAACCCCCCGCCCTCGGAAACCCCGGCCCGTCCCTGCTCCGAAACACCTGGCCAGGGGGCTGGAAGAGGGAGGAAATGGGGCTCAGGCCTGTGGGATGAGCATCCCTGGGATGGATCCATGGTTCTCAGGGCGCACTGACTCTCTGGGAGCCTGCCCAGCTTTGGGGCGGTGCCGGGGTCGCGGTGTTCTGGAGGTGGTTGTGCAACATCCCCTGAAATGCCTCAGCCCTGAGAAAACTCAAACCTGGGTGGAGTAAGAGATGCTGTTTCCAGCCCAGGCTCTGTGTCATTTCAGACTTCCTGCAGCCTGGAAACAAATTTCACCTGGGGAGAAGCAGAACGAGCCCCCCTGATCCAGGGTAGTTCCCAAGCAGGAACTACCAGGGCTGTTCCTTCCTGGGAACACATCATTCCCATCCACCCCGAGATTCCCCAGCACATCTGTGCCATCACATCCCACATCCAGCCAAGCTCTTGGGTTCATCACTGGGAATCACCAGGGAGGATTCCACGTGTGACCCCAGGAATGGGCCCTGGCTTTCCTGGAACAAGAGCACAAGGTCCCCAAGGACCCCCTGAGCCACAGCCTCCCACTCAAGTGTCCCCCACTCCATATCCCAGTTATCAATCAGAGCTGGAATGCCGAGAGCCAAAGGAAAAGCCAAGCAGAGGCAGTTTATAATCAATGACTTTTATCTTTTGAAAATGGAAGCAAATATTTGGACAGATACTCTGGCCGCTCTATAAGAGCGCGTCTTTCCGGACTGGGCTGGTTCTCTCCCGGGATATCACGGCTACAAAAAGCTTCAGGCACTGACTCCGGTTGAGCCTGGCGAGGCATCAGTTCATTTAAATAAAATACAGGCTAGGAACTAAAATCTCCCACACCCCCACCCCCGGGCACCTCAATCCAGCGGCTCCCAAAACTGATTTCCCTCCAATGTTAAGGAACAAACCCGAGGTCCCCGAGCACACAACCCTGAAGTCACACGTACAAATCAACACAGAAATCACCACTGTGGGGAGAACAACCTTCGGGCTTGGGATCCAAAAGAAAAAAAAAATCCATAAAAATACACATCTCAGGCATTTACTGCAATACAGAAACGTCACCAAACAGCCAAAGAACCTGGAGCAGCCGGATTGGGGATCCACGGGCACAGGGCAGGGGATGCCACTTGTCCCTAAAACACAGAAATCCCACTTTTCTGAAGCTTTCCTGCTCTGCAATCCCACCACATCCTCTGTCTCCTCCATCCCATCCTTGTGCCTTTCAGCTACGTCCCCCGGCCGATTCTGCCTCCACACACACATCCCTCCACAACAGGGAATCTTAACCTGGAATTCTGAACATGCAAACACTGGGAAAAATGGAAAATTGGAGAATTCCTAGCTAAACTAATGGAAAATAAAAAAAATCAATCACTTCAGCCTGGATGAGTGACTCGTGTCCACTGGGATGCTCCGGGTGGGAGCACATGGAGCTGCCACAGGGACAGAATCCAGCTGGGATAAGGATCCAGAGCTCTCAGACACCTGATGGTCTCTGCCCACCTGTGGATTCAGGATGGGTTATCAGCACTCCCTGGCACTGCAGGGATGGACTGTGCCAGGAATGGCAGCAGCAATCCTGCCTGGCACAGTTTCCTGGGGTGTCCTGGATCCCATTCCCAGCACAAGGACACAGCCTGGGAGCAGGGAGCCAGCCTGCCCCATCCCTGACAGCTCCTCCACAGGGGAGACCCTGCCTGAGCAGAGCTTTGCTGAGCTGAGCCTCCATGGAATTCCAGGAGGAGCTCGCCAGCCTAGAGCCTCTCCCTGCAGGATCCCAAGGGAGCTGTGTGAGAAACCAGTTCTCCAAACTGGGAGCAAATCCATTCTCCCAGTCCCTTCTGCTCTGAAGGGCTGGGAGTGCAGGGGGGTTTGGGGTTGGAGGTCACTCATCTGATCCGGGAACAAATCCTTTCCTGCAGGGAAGGGTGGGAGGCAGGAATGGGAATGATGGACAGGAGAAAACAAATGATAAAAAAATAACAGAGGCATTTTGTTTGTGGAGAATTGTCATGGAAAAATCACCTTTCTGCTGCTAATGCTGCCTTGGAAGCACAGAAAATTCCTATTATCAGTACTGGTGTGAAGGGCTGATGGATTCCAAAAGCTCCTTAAAATCCATGAGCTCAGGAGTGTTGGGGGGCAGGAACAAGGATTTACAGCAACGACTGCTGGCATCCCACAGCTCATCTGGAACTCCATGCTCCATGGATAAAAACATTCCTGCATGGAAGTCACTTCTGCCTTGAAATGGAAATAAAAATGAGCAAGTAAAACAAGTGAGTTTGGTCATGGAAACAAACCTTGGGATTGTAGGAAAATGGGAACATGGTGCTGGCTTAAAACTTCAGTAGGAAATAAATCCCTTCGTTCAGAATGATATATTTGTATTTTTCTGTCAGCCAACAGGGCTGGGGACACATTGTGGAGCAGGAAAGGCAGCTGATCCCATCTCCAAGGGGATTCCACAGGAAAGAGAAAGGAAGGGAACCCACCTGATTGTTCCAAATGGAGGATTTATACAAAATAGCTTCAGCTTTGTTCTCTGCACAGTGTAAACACCTCCCACACCCCCTGTCCCTTGGAATGGAAACACAAATACTGCAAAAGTGGCAAATAAGAAAAATAAAAGCAACTTTTTTTTTCTATTTTTTGGCAACTCTAAAAAAAAAAATGGTTAAGAACAATGTGGCGTTGGTCCCTAAATCTAGAAAAAGATATTTGGGCATGACACTGAAAGTCAAGAATGGATTCGTTTTTCAAGGATTCATAACATCTGGAAGAAAACCCAAAAAAAACCTGTAAAAGTAGCACTTCTCGTTTTTGCCTTGTTTTTGACACAGTCACAGAAATTCATTGGAACATCAGGAAACGAAAAAAGATCTTTCACTAAAAAGCTTGGCTTGAAATCATCGCCTCTCGTTGACGTGGATTTAGGAGAACAGGAAAGCTCGTACTGGAATGCTGCAGGCTGCTGCTGGCTGAACTGGGAGCTGGGATGTGCCTGGGCTGGCGGCCCCGTCAGTCCGCGATCTTGGCCATCTGCTGCTCCAGCTTGGAGATGCGCTCGTCCTGGTTGGAGATCGTGTCCTTGATGGATTTCAGCTCCTTCAAAATCTCGTCCAATTTGGCGTCGTTTTGCTGGAAGATGAGAGAGGGATGAGTGAGGAGAGCTCTGGGCTTTCCCATGGAAAGGGCTCCTCCCTGTGGGATTGTTGGAGGGATGAGGGTGTGACGGACTCTGGAGCAGTGGGATGCTCAGGGCATGGAGGAGCATCTCCAGCAGCACCAGGGCACCCATCCAGGACCAGCAGCTGCTCTTTAAGCCATACTTTCCTCTCTGTCCCAAAGGACAGGGATTAGTGGTGAATGAGGTGCTGGGTTAGGGCTGGACTTGGGGATCTTGAGTTAGGGTTGGACTTGGGGATCTTCAAAGTCTTTTCCAACTTTAATGGTTCTGTGATTTAGGAAAAACAATTTCAAGTAATCTTCCATATCTGCAGAAGCATTAGAATCACAGAATCATGGAATATCCCAAGTTGGAAGGGACTCACAGGGATCATCCAGTCCAACTCCTGGCCCTGACCAGGACTCCCCAACAATCCCACCCTGTGCCTGAGAGCCTTGTCCAAATGCTCCTGGAGCTCTGGCAGCCTTGGGGCTGTGACATCTCATGGGGAACCTGGTCAGTGCCTCAGTACCCTCAGGGGGAAGACCCTTTTCCTGATATCCAACCTAACCTTCCCCTGACAGAGCTCCAACCATTCCCTCCCACCCTGGCATTCCCACCTGAGGCTATCATCCCCAAAATTCCTGGAGTTTACTCACGGAGTTTGAGGCATCCGCTGCTTTCTTTGGAGCATTTATGAGATCACTCTTCTTGTTCCCAGCAGGTTTGTTGTCCAGTATGTTCTTCTTGACCACCTTGAGATCCCTGTTTTTGCCTGGAATGTACCCGTGCTTCAAGGAGATGAGGAGAGGATCAGCGTTCTTCCCCTCAAACCACTCCTCTGCTTCCAGAGCTGCTTCCGGGCCGGCTGTGTCCGGGTACAGGTCGTCCTGGAAGAGGTCAGACTGCAAGGCAGGAGACATGGATCAATCAGGAGCTTTGGGAAGCAGGAGCTGGCTCCAGCCCGGCCCCAGGATAGTGCTCACCTTGCGGGGAACCGTCATGATGATGGGCTCACACTTCCTCTCGTGGAGCTTGAAGAACCTGCCGTGGAAAAGGAGAGGTGGGACAGGGAGTGAGGATCAGGGAGATGGAGGAGATGGGAAAGGAGCAACGCCAAAGAGCCACAGAAATCCCTGAGACCACCAAGTCCAACCATTCCCCCAGCACTGCCAAGGCCACCATAACCCATGTCCCCAAATGCCACATGCACAGGGCTGTTAAATCCCTCCTGGATGGGGACTCCACCCCTGCCCTGGGCAGCCCCTTCCAACACCTGACCCCCCTTTCCATGAAGAAATTGTTCCTAATATTTGAGGACATTTCCCCTTGTCCTATCACTTGTTTCCTGGGAGAAGAAATGGCTCATGTCCCCAGCCAGCAGTGACATTCCCTCCTGGAGCCACTGCAGTGCCATCCCAAGATGTTTCCTGCCCTTCCCAGGTTTTCTGAACCACGGCTGCCCTGTGCTCACTGCTCTGCTGCTTTAACCACTGCTGAAATCCCCAGCCCCAGCTCCCAGCCTGCTCCCAGCCCTGGGATGAGCTCTCCTCACCTGGCAATCTCGCACTTGTTGACGTCGAGGCCCCTCTTTGGCATGAACCCCATGCCCCTCTGCGGCTCCTTGCTGCTGAAGGTGTTGAGGTAGTGAACGTACGGGGACTCATCCGTGATCTCGAAGTAGCGGATGCTGCTGTCACCCTGCAAGGAACCCCAGGAGAAGCTGCAGGACCTGTGCTCCCTGTGCCCACACTGCTGCTCCCATTTCCTTCCAGGAATGCTGCCATGGACAGCTCACTGCTGTTTTTGAAGTAAGGCTGATCCCCTTCACAATCTGAGTCCATCAGCTGAACAATTCCTCCAAGTCCTGTTCCAAACACTGTGGGACAGGGATTGAGCTTGTGCTTCCAGGCTGGGAGTGGCCCCTTCCTCACCTCTTGTGGAAAAACCTCCTGCCACTATCAGGCAGAAAGGCTATAAACCAGTTTATCCTCCATTCCAAGCAATTCCACCACACTGCTGTCTCTGAAACTGCAGGAGGGATAGCAGAGAGAAACCAAATGTTCCTCATCAGCTGCTACAAAGATGGGATTTATGAACATACTTGTATGGATCCTCCTTTGTAATTCCTTGCTCATCTTGGCTTGGGCTCCTATTTGTAGGAGTCCATCACATATGGGCACCAAATTCCTACAAATTGCTTTTAGAAAGGAGCACCTAATTTCAGTTTTTTATTACTTAATCCCATAAAATTACAGAGAGCTGCCACATGCTCCAGCATCTCCAAGGACAAGGAGGAAGGACAAAACCCAAAATGTACCTTCCTCCCATACCAGTGTAAAATAATCCAGGTCAACACCAGCAAGAAATGTTTTGGCAACAGTGTGGGACTTGTTGCATTAGGAGCAGCTTTACCTAATCCATCTCCAAGAAACATCCAGGTCCTTCCCAGATCCTGCAGAGTGAGGATCAAAATCATTCCAGAGCAGCCTGGTCTCTCTGCAGCCCCATATTCGCTGCACCACTGATATTTTGGGGAACATTTCACAGGCACCACTCCCTCCAGGTGCCTCCAAAGCCTCTCCTTACCTTCCCACACAGGTAAATGATGTTGGTGTCTGGGTCGTAGAAGGGCAGCAGGACCCCGTTGCTGGTGTCCATCTCGTGAAGGGCTATTGGCTCCTCCATGTTTTTCTGGAAATAAAAATGCCAGGGATGTTAATAAAGACTGGAAAAGCTTCTGTTCATAGAGGGAGGGTCTAAATTATTAACACTCTGCAGGCAGTGAGCTCCCAGTGATGTCTGCACCACCCAGAAGGATCCGTGTGTTACAACAAATGCTGGGAATGTTCATGAACTGATTCAATCCCCAAGAGCATTTTAATCACTAAATTAAATAAAAACAGGAGCCAGGAAAATTCACCAAGTCAAGGGAAATATGTGACACAGTGAGTTAGTGTCAGGAGGATGGATGATGGGACAGAGCCTCCTTCCCTGGAGACACTCAAAAGCCACCTGGACACAATCCAGGTGGTCCCTTCCACCCTGAACCCTCCTGGGATTGCTGCTGGCCTGCTCTCCACAATGCACAGAGAGAGAGAAGTGACCTTCCCACAGCCCCTCTGCTCCCTGTGCATCTTCCCAGGCACTTCCAACCTGCAGCTCCCAGCAGATCACTGCTCCTGCTCAGTTCCTTCACTGAGTGACCACACATCCCAAATCATGGAAGCAGGAGCAGGCAGCAGATGGAGTGGGAATAACCTCAAGTATATAAACTCTAAATTCAGGAAGGAATTCTTCCCTTTGAGGGTGGTGAGGCCTTGAAGAAGAAGGCCCCAGAGAAGCTGTGGCTGCTCCATCCCAAGGCCAGTTTGGATAGGGCTTGGAGCAACCTGGGCTAGTGGAAAGTGTCCCTGCCCACGGATTGGAACGGGATTGGCTTTAATGTCCCATCCAACCCAAGCCACTCCATGATTCCATGGCTGCAGGGCTGGTTGGTAACTCCATGGATGTGAGCAGCACACGGATTTGGGATCGTACCGGGTTCCACAGGGCCAGCTGCCGCTCGCTCATGCGGCTGAAGCCGGTGGTGAAGATGTTCCCGTCTGCCAGGAAAATGGCTCGCATGGGCCGGGCTCCCTCGTGGGTTTTCTCCTTCTCCTGGAAGAGAGGAGCAGGTCAGGATCAGCAGTGAACAGAAAAACCCTTGGAGTGGTGGCTCCTGTCTGGACACACCGCTCTTCCATGCAGGAAGAGATCCAAGGAGCAACATCCAGCTCTCCTTCCCTGCTGCCTGAAGGAAGAGCCCAAACACTGAGCCACGGGAGAAGGGGACATTCCTGGCTCATTCCAGCTTTGCCAACCAGCCTCTTGCAAGGCTGAAGGAAAACCTCTTTGTAAGCTACAACTAAAGCTCTGCTTTGCAAGCACAACTCTGGAACTGTAATTATACAAAAGGATTAGATGTGGAATTACACTCCTGCAGGTTTAAAACTGAGCCCTAAAATCCCAGTTCAAACACTAATCCCAATAAACCCAGACAAATCCTCCAACTCCTACTATTCCTCCTGTAATTTTTGAAGAAAGCAACTGAACATGGTGTGTAAAATCCACATATTTTCTTGCTCATTCCCTGCTGGAGTGAATCCAGTTGTTTCTTTAATGATTAAGCAAACTTACAGCAACAATTTCTTGTTTTCTGGGGTCAATAACTCGGACTTTTTTGTCTTTGGAAGCTGTGCAGATGAGGCTGCCATTGCGATTCCAGCTCACATTGTAGATCATATCCACGTGCATGTCATCCAAGTTGATGAGGGCCTCTCCTGTTCCCACATTCCAGATGATGATGGCATTATCACAGCCTAAAATGGGAAATAACAGCTCCAGTCACAGCATTGGGGTACACAGGGGCAAAGCCAGAGGTGGGGAACAAGGGATAAACCCCCTGCAGCTCCAAAGGTTTTTTTGGGGAAACCAAAACCCAGACTGGGAGCTCAGGAGGGATTTTTATCAATGGAAAACACCCAGCTCATCCAACAATCCAGCTGAAAGAACTTCTTTCCTTGGGACCCAACCTATAAAAGTCTCAGAGCGAACCAACGGATAATGAATTATCCAATTTATTTCCATAATGATGTGAATGATTTTCAGTG
Source organism: Onychostruthus taczanowskii (assembly GCF_017590055.1). NCBI lineage: Eukaryota > Metazoa > Chordata > Aves > Passeriformes > Passeridae > Onychostruthus > Onychostruthus taczanowskii. The sequence goes on from NW_024500572.1 coordinate 3,978,493, forward strand.
GTCAAAAGAATCTCATTCCATGAATGTACTGATCAAGGAGACAATTTGGAAAATGCTGTCCATGAGAGCTTGTGCGAGGAACAGCCAGACTCTGGGATACTTTGCAGGGATCAAGGGAAAGGAGAAACACTTGGTCCTGTTCTAAAAGTATATGAAAGCAGGGATGTGGGCAATGCAGATGTAAATTGTTCTTGCAGATCAAATAAAGTCTGGAACAACTTTCATACTCCAATTCCAGACAATTCCTTGGTGCTTATCCCTGTAAACTGAGGATAAAAAAGGCTGAGATAGAGAGGGGGCTGTGAGCCACGTGTCCCACTGTTCCCAGCTACTGCCACAGGTCTTGTGATTCACAGGGATCTGAGCAGCTGGCAGAGGGAAGAAGGAAAAGCTGGAGAGGAAGGAAGGCAGGGAGAGGAGCTGCTGCCCACTCCCGTGCTCCGTACCTGCGCTGAGCAGCACGTTCCGCGCCGTCGGGTGCCAGGCCACGATGCCAACTCTCTTGGAATGGCCTTCTAGCACTACCACGGGCTCTGTCAGGGACAGGGTGAGCCCGTTCTCGGGAATCTGCCACACCTGGGAGGCACAGGAAAGGAAAGGAAAGCTGCTCAGGCAAGGGCAGCCCCAGTGGAGAGCGTGTGGCTCGGCTGCTTCCCGCGTCCCGCAGCCGCCGGAGCTGTCACTTCTCGTGTAAACAGGAAGGGAATCAGGGAGGGAATCGTTCCCAGCTGTCAATAAACCCTTGGCTGATCCATGAGGAATGTCCTTCCTCACTCATGTGCCAGTACAAACCCACAGCTCCTCATGGTGCAGCCCCTGTATTTCCATGTCCATCACCCAGTCCACTCCTTTTCCCCAAGGAGTCTGGAAAATCTCCCCTGCAGCTCCAATTCCCTGGGAACAAGCTGCTGTCCTTCCAAACTGTGCCTGTCCCTCACAGGGATGATGCTGCAGCTTTACCACTGCCTACTTTTGATTACTTTAGAAACACCAGCAAATCATTTTCCTGTTAAGATTCAGGATCCTCCCAGATCCCATTTAATCAGGGAAGAGTGGCTTGGTCCTGGAAGAAGCCAGAGCAGCCCAAATCAGCACTGCCTGTTCACTGCTTGCCTGGTTACACAACCCTTCTGTTGCAAACTTCCTCAGGGAAGGGCCACCAGGAGGAGGAGCAGCCCCCCAAGGATGCCAGAGCACTGGAATTCCAGCAGGAGGGAGGTGGCTTTTGCAGCTGGCAGCAACCAGGGATGGGACAGACAAACTCATCACCCCAAAGCCCCAGGGCAGGATCAGCCCCACCAAAACTATTCCTGCAATTCAGCACTGGACAATCATCTTGGAATTGAATTTGACCTACATAGAGGGTATTAAAAAATGACATGGAATTCCAGGGAGAGCTCCTCGGGGAGCAGTTGGAGCTGCTGTAGGTAGGTGGCAGCATTAGAGCGCGTTTGTTTTGCTTCCCATTGTTTGCTTTTCCTGGAGTTGGGAGAATGGGGCTTGCCAGCCCCTGCCCACGATGCCCAACAAGCTGTGGGATGTGAGGGAGTGGATTTAGGAAGCCAGGCAGACTGAGATGGACACGTGGATTTCTGTGCTAATCCCAGTTTTTCCCTTCTCAAAGGAATGACTGGCACTGGAGGAAAAAAAACCAAACCAGCAAGATGCAGAGATTCTCAGTGGGTACCAGCTCACCTCTAAATAACCCAAAACTGATTTGGCTTTTCATGGACACAGCCCCCAGTGCCATCCTTCCCACTGACACCCTCAGTGTCCCAGGAGGAATGTCCACAACAGGAACACTTCCCCAGGAGAGGATTCTCTGGGATGTCTGTGCAGGGCCAGGACCAAATCAGGTTCACAGGGAAATTACAGAATTTTGGATGCAGGACTTACCCTGCCAAGAGGGAGGACTCTGTTCTGTTCTGCACCATCTCAGCCAGGAAGGATCCTGAGATCCCTCTGAGCAAGTGCAAAGGAGCCAGAAAACTCCAGAACCAAATTTAAACATAAGACAGCAAGTGCAGGAGGTGGGAAAGGGAAGGGAGACAAAATCCCAGGGAAAAAGGTGGTTTTTTTTAAAGCCACTGGAGGACAGGTGGAATTTTCTGTCAGGTAAAGCCTTGGTAGCTGGGAGCAGCTGCAGAGCAGTGCAATCCTGGGCAGATTTCACACTACTGACCCAATAATCCTGCCTGCTATTCCCAAAAATAATAAAGAAACAAATGTGAAAGGTCAGGGCATGGTCCCAACTGGCCCAGCCCCTCGTTCCTGCACAGGGTGGGGGTCTGGCCTCAGCCTGGGATCAAATCAGGTTCACAGGGAAATGACAGAATTTTGGATGCAGGACTCACCCTGCTGAGGGGGAGGACTCAGGATGACTCCAAGGAAACCTCAAATTGCTGCAGGATTGCCTGGGCTTTAGGAAGTGTTTGTCAGCTCTCCCTCCCGTGGGTGTCTGGCTGTTTTTTGGGGGGTTTGATGTTATCAAAGATGTTTGTTTGCGCAGGAGGAAGTGGAGCAGTGGCACAGCTGAGGGAGAGGTTTGGGGCTGCAGGAAGGGCAGGAGGGGAAGGTTTTGCACAAACAGCACGTGAGAAAGAAAACAAAGCAAACTTTTCTTTCACCCCCTTTAAAGAGAAGCAAAACCAGCCTCCTCTGGCTCTGCACAAGTTGAAAAGATTGTTAAATCCATGTCTATAAAAAACATTGCTTCCTACATCATATGTATCAATTTTTATCACTTTAGGTAAGGAAGCAACTGAATTTGAGGCCTGGATTTATCCACAGCCCTGCTCCCATATCCCTGCAGGAAAATGCTCTTGGTGCATGATTTTTGTAGTCAGACCTTCTCCTCATTCTCCCTGTCCTGGTTGGTGGCTCAGGTCACTGCAAAGGCTCTCTTTGACTTTTAAAGGAATTTGCTCCATCACATGAGCTCTGCTCTGGCCTTTCCACACAAATTCTTTAAAATCCACCTTCTGATGAAGAAAATTTTCCATATCTGACGAAGGGCCTCGATACCATCTACAAATCTTTATCCACTAAAACATTTTCCAGCTGAACAAAAAGCCTGCAGCACATCAGAGGCATTCAGCACAACATCAAGCAGGAATATTTAAGTAATTCCTCATTTGCTGGCACAAGGAAACAATTCCTCCAAGGGAAGAGGCCACAGAAGGTATTTGCAAGGAAGCCTTTGGAGAGGGATGTCAGGTCCTCTCTTTCCCAGTCCCCTCTCCAATGCTATGTCTGATAACACCAAAGCTGTTCAAGGTTTATGAGCAGCTTTTGTAAAAATCTGGGAATTTCTTTAGAGGAAAATGTTTCTGGCTTTGGATAGGGCCAAGTGAAGCTTCCTTGCGCCAAACGGGGGCTGCAGAGTTATGGCTGCAGGAAATCAGCCCTGTCCATCTGGAGACAGTGGTTTGCACCTCAAATCCAAGTTCTCTCCCTCAATACCATCCCAAATCCAAGTTCTCTCCCTCAATACCATCCCAAATCCATATTCTATCCTTCAATACCATCCCAAATCCATGTTCTCTCCCTCAACACCATCCCAAATCCACACTCTCTCCCTCACACAATCCCAAATCTAAGTTCCCTCCCTCACATCCTTCCCAAATCCATATTCTATCCCTCAATACCATCCCAAATCCATGTCCTCTCCCTCAACACCATCCAAATCCACACTCTCTCCCTCACACAATCCCAAATCTAAGTTCCCTCCCTCACATCCTCCCAAATCCACATTCTCCCTCTAAATACCATCCCAAATCCACATTCTCCCCCTAAATACCATCCCAAATCCACACTCTTCCCCTCAATACCATCCCAAATCCACATTCTCCCCCTCAATACCATTCCAAATCCACTCTCTCCCCCTCAATACATATCTGGCTGACATAGCTGAGATTTCTTGTGGCAGAGGGTGAGATCCTAAATCCCTGAGTGCCAGGGCACAGATGGTCCTTAAGAACAAGGTTTTTTCTCCAGCAGCTGGAATTGTCACAGAATCCCCACGTCACTTTTCCGTGTCTCCCCCCGGCAGAGCTCGGAGCCCACGAGCAGCCACGTGTCCTGTAAAGCTCCCTGGGTTTATTCTGCTCAGGCTGCTCAGGAAGCAGGACCCAAACCCTCTGCCCAGGAAAACAGGACACTGAACTATCCATGCCATGCCAGAAAAGCAATTAAAATTGGGAAAGCTCATCAGCTCATTCCCAAAAGTCCAGACCAGGGGTGCTCTTTACACACCAGTGCAGTTCCCAACTGTCCTGAATGATTTGGGATCCATCATCTCCCATTCCAAACCTCCAGCTAACACAGCCCCAGCATCTTCCAAACCCTGCACATCCCTGATCCTGGAAGTGCAGCAGAGAGTCACCTATCTCCCCTTCCACTCCAGACAGGTCACACCAAACATGAGCCCGAGGGTGCAAAACCCCCAGAGAGCTTCACCCTGCTCCACCCCACCCAGGTCCATCCTCCTTCCCACACAGCTCCTGCCTCCAGGGATGGATGGGAAGCTCATCCCCACCTTGGGATATATGGAGAACCCCCAGAGTCCAGCAGGATGTGCAAATTCCTGCAGTTTGTGTCCACATCAGGATGGTATGAGGGAGAGAGTGGATTTGGGATGGTGGGAAGCAGAGAGCTTGTCCACTTGGACAACTTGTCACTGAACTCTGTCAGTTTTTCTCCACAACTCAGTCCCTCTGGAGCCTCCCAACATATTTCTCATTGCACTTGGATTACAGACTAATTTTGCCTCCAAGGAGGCAGCTCTGGGCCTTCACTGATGCTCACATTTCAGAAACATTCCCAATGTGCAGCCCTTCTACATTCTGGTTGGAGGAACATTCCTGCATCCTTCCAAAGCTCAGTTCCAGCCCAGTAGTGAGAGTTGCTAACACAGAAGTTGTTGTTTTGTTTAATATTAAATATAGCCCATTTTGTTAACATGTTTCAGCTTCCAAGACTGAGAGATCACAGGCAAGAGCTGTCCCAGGAAAAGCCTCTTGGGATGAATCCCCTCCCAAACATTTTAACGATGAACAGAAGCAAAGGAATTTATCTGACATGATCTATAATAAGATTTCAATATAACATTCAGCCTACAGCATTTCTAAATATGGCCAAAGATCCCTGGAGTTATTTGGCATTATTTCATCTTCCAAGGATTTTCTTTCACTTATTCTGCTGTGTTTGCATACATGGGATTCCACATCCGTCATGGAGCGAGCCCGGCTGGGCTATCACTGACTTAAAACAGGTCTCAATCCAAGGCTGGCAGGTGCAGAATTTGGGAGATTATTTTTATTTGTTTATTAAAAAAAAAGACCTTTTGACACCTGCTCAAAACTTGGAGATACAGGGAAAATTTCAAGCAACTTCCTTAAATCAAGGGCTGAAGGAATCTTGGAACCTGCTGGGCTCATTCCCTTCCAATCCCTACCTCTTCCCAACACACAGCTCTACATCCATTGGGATATTTGAGGTGTGTGGAACACCTGTCTTCTCAAAGATCAACAAATCAGAACACCTCACCACACACGGGCGCTCTCATTCCTCTCCCCAAACATCAAATGCCCAGGGGAAGGAAAAATGGGAAAAATTCTTCCCTGTGAGAGTAGCAAGGTCCTGGCACAGGTTGGCCATCCCTGGAAGTGTCCAAGGCCAGGCTGGACAAGGCTTGGACCATGGAAGGTGTCCCTGCCCATGGCAGGGGTTGGGACGGGACGACCTTTAAGTCCCTTCCAACCCAAACCCTTCCATAACGACGCTGCCCTCACCTCACCTCGGAACAGAAGGTTCCTGGAGACACCTCCAGGAATTCCAGTGTCCTTTGGAGCAGGAGTTCCAGCAGGGAGCAAAGCCCACCCCACAAGGACCCTGCCTTCACCTCACCTCGGAACAGAAGGTTCCTGGAGACACCTCCAGGAATTCCAGTGTCCTTTGGAGCAGGAGTTCCAGCAGGGAGCAAAGCCCACCCCACAAGGAACACTCACCATGACGGTGCAGTCCTCGGAGCCGCTGGCGATCACCTGGTCATTGTGGGGACACCAGTCGATGTCCAGCACCGGCCCCGTGTGCCCACACACTGTGGGGTAGGACTTGTCAATCCTGCCTGTCTGGAGGGAAGAAGAAGAAGAAGAAAGAGAGCTGTGATATCCTGAAGGAAGGTGCTTCCCAACCCTCTGCTTGCTCTTTCATATCCACAATTCCATGAGATTTGAGCTCATGGACCAGCAAAGGAACAGAGCAGCTCTTCTCCAGCATCAACGAGCTGGAAACTCCCCAGGAGCAAAGGAAAGGGTTCAGAGATCCAGCACAGCAGGGAGGTGATCCCACATCTCACCACCTGCTGCCACACCATCCCTTTTTCCACCCCAACCTTTTGGGAAGAGCAAAGCTCTGGTTTCATCTGCTTCCCAACAGAGACAGCTGAAGACAACCAAAGTAAAAATGTCATTGGAGGGCGTTGCTGGTCACTGAATTTACCAGGTCTCCCTGGTTTCTTAGAACAGAAATGGGAAGATTTCAGGATGCAATTGCACAGAGGAAAATATTGTTTTGAGGAACAAATGTTGCCAGCATGGACTGTGACAGCCACACCTGCCTCTCCATGGCCAGAGGACTGAAGACACCAATGCCAAGCTCCCTACAGAGACAATATTTCCAAGAAAATGAGCTAATTAACCACTTAAACCTGAACTGGCACAAATCCAGTGATGCCAACTCAGTTGATGTTGAGACACCAATTCTCCCCCTGGGTCTACATTTTGCTGAGGAGCCCCTGAAGGTCCTGAAGCACCTGATCCCACAAAGAAGGAAAAGGAAAATCACTCTCATCATCCTTCTCTCTCTTGGCCAAGCCTTGCACACAAGGAAAGCAATATTTGCAATACTGAAGATGCACAGCAGCAGCAGCAGAGTGAGGAGGAGACTCCTCCACTTGCACAGCCACACCCCTGGTCCTGCTCCATGGGTTTTTGTTTCCAGGGAATGACCTTTTCATGATGAGTGATGGGAGAAGAGACACAGCAGGGAGAGGTCTGGGATGGGGTCACCTTCTTTTGTGTTTAGACATGCAGAAGAAATGGCTGGAATTTCATTTGTGCCACTGGATGGTAACATTCCCCAACCTTGGAGGTGACATTCCTTAATTTATGCCTCCCACCCTGCTTCATGTGGGAGGCTGCTCCTATTCAAGGCTGATAACCAGAATAATGCTGGACATTGGCTTTAGAGGATGACTGACCTGGAGCCCTCCACAAACACCAAAACAAGATATTGATCCCAAAAGATCCCACTAGCTCCTAAAAGGCCAAATTTAGGCTTCAAAAGAAAAAAAAAAGACTCAGTGATTAGCTGCTTTTGGAATTATTAAAAAAGGAAGAGTTGTAGATGAAAAGCCATAAACCTGCCATTCAAAAATTAAAGCCTGTGTAATCCCTCTTGGATGCCATAATGTGAAATAGGATTTAAAAAATTAATACACCCAACTGCCATGTAGAATTCATCCATTTTAATTTACCCAATTAAAAGGAGAACCATGCAGAGCACACGAACTGCAGAAGGTACATGACATTCCACAGACAAATACAGGCCTGAACCAAAAGGAAAAATAGGAATAATAATAATGCAAAATGTCAGGGACTGTCTGTTCTGGCTCCCTGGCAGGAATCAGTGGGATCCTCCAGAGGAGCCCCTGGTAACTATTTCCAGGCTGCACAAGCACTTGTCGGTTCAGTTTTGGGCTTTTACAGTCATTTATTACTGTGGGGAGGCCAAAAAAAATTAATTTGAGCAAATTAAAACCCAAATTTCACCTTTCAGTTTGGCTTATGATGAACCAGCACAGCCTGAGCAGGAGCAGCCAGAGCCTGTGACAGCAGTGACACCCAGGAGCTGCTTCCCACCACCTGGGACGGAGCTCAGCTCTTAAACCAGGATCCTGCATCTCCACAAGGAGCAGAGATTCCAGAATCATGGAATGGGTTGGGTTGGAAGGACCTTAAAGATCATCCAGTCCCACCCCCTGTCATGGGCAGGGACACTTTCCACCATCCCAGGTTGTTCCAAGTCCCGTCCAACCTGGCCTTGGGCACTTCCAGAGATCCAGGGGCATCACAGCTTCTCTGGAAAACCCAGCCAGGGCCTCACCACCCTCATACTCAGGAATTGCTTCCCAGTATCCCATCTAAATCTACCCTCTTTTGTCTTAAAGCTATTCCCCCATGTCCTGTCACTCCATCCTTTATCCCAAGTCCTTCTCCAGCTCTCCTGGAGCCCCTTTAGGCACTGGAAGGAGCTCTGAGCTCTCCCTGGAGCCTTCTCTCCTCCAGGTGAACATCCCCAGCTCTCCCAGCCTGGCTCCTCAGAGCATCTCTGTGGCCTCCTCTGGACTCTCTCCAACAGTTCCACATCGTTCCTTTGCTGGAATTCCAGAGCTGGAGGCAGCTCTGCAGGTGGGGTCTCACCTGAGCAGGGCAGAGGGGCAGAATTCCCCGTGCATCACCTACAGACACCCCCTGTGTCCCCCTGCACCAGGAGAGTGACACCAAACCCCGTTTCCAACAGGGAACAGACAGGCAGGACAGGGAAAGGAGATGTTATTTAGCAGCAACCTGAAGCTTGTTTATCCACAAAGAATTATCAAATGAAGGAAGAGAGGACAAACAGAGCAGGAGATGTCCCACACAGCAGCTCCCTGGGATCTGGCAGTGGAAGACAATCCCAGGGAGATGAAGAGCTCAGGGGCACCAACATCTTCACTTGGGCATGAGAGGAGAGACTCTGCTGCTCACCAGCCCCAGGAATAATTCCAGAATCATTCAGGTTGGAAAGACCCCCAAGATCATCCAAGCTGTGCCCAATCCCCACCTTGTCACCCAGCCCCGAGCCCTGCGTGCCACATCCCCTCCTTCCTTGGCCACCTCTGGGGACGTACAAAAACGAGCAGCAAACATCAAAACGAGACTAAATAAGGACATTGAAGAGCTGCTGGAGGCCCCAGCAGGGCGAGCACGAGCCCCAGCCCTTGGAGAGAAGCTCCTGCCTTGTGGTCAGAGGCACCAAACGGTCTCTGCAGAGCAGAGGAAACCGCGGTGCTTTCCTGAGCACGTTCCGAGAGCTCGGCGCCGCATCCGCCCCTGGTCACCAACACCTCCAGCAGAGATGTCCCCGAGGCACTGTGGGGACAGCACAGGACAGCCACCCACAGCACCAGCCCAGGGTGGCTGTCCTGTGGGCAGCTTTGAACTCAGGGATGTATTTTATCACCTCTCAGCATCGCTTTTGCAAATTCCATCCACGGGATTCCTCCTCCCGGCAGCATTCCGCCCCCCCCGGAGCAGGGAACCCCAATTCCCAGCTTTGTGATGTGCTCAGAAAAGCTGGAAAAATCAGTATTTTAGGGGATTTGCCAAAAGGGAAAGCTGCAGTAGGGTTATAAAAACCCAGCAGGCTGTAAAATCCCCAAATCCCATGGTTTTCAACACAATTCCTTTGCAACCAGGACGCCACGAGGTTTGGCAAGGTGGTTGGCAGCTGGGTGTGTTTCCATGCTGCTCTAATGCTCCCAGGTTTGGGGATTTATTTATTTATTTGGAAAATGTAATCTTATAATTAGGAGAGGATTTAAAATAAATCTCAAGTGCTGATACTCAGCTTAAAATTAACTTCAAGAAATTCAATCCTTCTCATAATCCGCTGGGGTTGTGGTTTGACACATCCCTGGTAACTTTTGAAATCTGGAGTTGTATTTCATAAAATGTTGGTCAAAAGGGTGAATTTGAGGATTTTTAGTAAAGTTGGTGTTGACTGAATACACACTCAATATTCAGGTGTTTCAGCAAGGGGCAAATTTGCCTTATTAGATTAATTGTAATTATTAAATTTTAATGTGTTTCATGCATTCCAGATCAGAAAAAAAAAAAAAGTTAAATCATCAGAAATATTAAACCCAGAGCAGAAAAAAAGTGACAGATGAGAAGAAAAAATATGATTAAATCCAAAAGGGATGGATAAGCAACACAAGAAAACTGTTCTTAAAAGTGGGAGTTTTATGAATTAATTTGAGTGTCTTGTGATCGTTTCTCTGCCAGAAAAGGGCATTTGGTGGCAGGAAACAGCTCATGGATTATGGTAAAAATATCAAGGAGAACAGCTGCTTCCCCAGCCCATGGCTGTGCTCCTTGAAATCTCCATTTAAATTAGGGAAGTGGCATCGAGTTGCACAAGCCAAAGCAGCTCCCCCCTCACTCTGCACAAGTTTGAGGAAGGAAATCAGGTCACAACTGCAGAGTTTGAAACCCCAACCGACTGCACCTTTTCTCTGCTAGAGAAAATACTCCTCTTTTCTTTAAATTGTGGATTTTTCTTTTAAAAAAAGTCCTAAATTTCATCCAGGGAACTTCTGAGCACTGAGCCTCCATCTCTGGCTGCAGCAGCTGAGCCTGGAGGAGACAACTGGGAGAAAAATGGGCTGAAATGGAAACTCCTGCCCATGCCCAGCAGGCATCAGTCACCCCACAGCCCAGCCCAGGCATCCTGAACTAATCTGGGAGATTAGGAAATGTTATTCCCAAAAGATCCACTGGAAAGTCAGGCAATAAGAGGCCACTGTGCTCTCCAAGAATCCCCCAGCAGTGCTCCCGTTGTCACTTTGGCAGCTGCAGGGCTGTGACGTTGGATATTGGGGGAAATTTCTTCACTGGAAGGGTGGCCAAGCATGGAAGAGGCTCCCCAGGGAAGTGGGGGAGTCACCATCCCTGGAAATGTTAAAACACAAGCACTTGGGGCATTTTGTGATGTGGTTCACTTGGTCAAAGGTTGGATCTGATGAGCTTGGAGGTCTTTTCTAACTTTAAGGATTCCATGATTCTGTGATTCCACCCCAGGCTGCCACAGAATGGACACATGCTGGCTTTAAAAAGGAAAAAAAAAACCCAAAAAACAACACCAACAGCCCTCACAGCCAACCCAACCTGAAAAATCCCACCACTAGGAGCTGGGAGTACAGCACAGCTGCATGTCCATGGATATCTGTCCCAAAAATGGCATTACAATTAAAAAGGACAGAGTCAGTGCTTTTTCCCCTCTCAAAAATATGATTTCCACAATTCATCCCTCTGCTCCTTCCCAACTGAGGGAAAGCCAATGGGTATCCCAGAAGCTGAGGGCTCTGGATAAAGTGGTAAAACTCTGCTGCTGTTCAGAGGATGAGCATCCACCCAGAGAGAGCAGAGCTGCTGGGCCAGGACACAGGGATCCAAAAGGATCCACAGGGATCATCCCCACGAGCTGGGGACACATGATCTAGGGCCCCACCAAGTACAACTTTCATTTTTATTATTGGACAAAACCTTAAAATTGCAGAGATATTTGTACAAACCTCTGACTGTAAGACAGGGGATGGAATTTGCTGCTTTTTTCCCTGGAGGAACAAGATCCATTAGCCCCTCTGCTGCCCTCTCCTCCCTACTGCATTAGAACCTGATGATCCATTGGAATCAAGCTGACAGTGATAAATATAAACTTCTTTTTACAGAGAAAAATCCAAGGTGAAATAAAAGGACAAAATCCATCACACTCCCCCTAAAATGGCTGGAAAGGCTCATTAAACCCATCACAGCAAAAACCTGATTTTATTCTACACACAGCTCACAAAAAGATGATTTTCTTTCCCCCAAATCCTTCCTGGTGGAATAGGAATTGGGAAGAGCTGCTTAACAACTCTCATATGCCATGGATGAACACCAAGGCCTGTCACTTGCAGAACAACATATTCCTTGGAGAAGATCATTCCCGAGGTGTGCACGCCCCCACCCACATGCTGATTGCCTCTCAGGGCACCATCTGATCCCAGATCCTGCAGGAATGCTGCTGCTGTGAAGGGGGTGCAGGAAGGGATCAGGAAAATGGAAAAATCTAATAAAAGCTATATCCAAAGGAGACTGAATAAATCTCTGGTAAAGGCCTTATGTAACACAACTCGTGGCTGAACGGATCTTTCTGCATGAACTCAAACAAAAAGGAACATTTGCAGCAGGTTCTTCTGTGCAGATAAAAACTGCAAAGAGTTTTTGAGGAGGGGAAAAAATAATTTTTTTTTTTCCCAGTTCCACTGGAGCACAGATCCAGCACCAGACCCACCCCCTGAATCCAGGTGTTTCCAAGTTATCCTGCCCAACATATCCGGAAAACCAGAGAATTTTTACCTGGTACCTTCCCTGTGTACCCAGAGCTCTCCCTGGCATAAACCTCAGAGAAAACCAACTCTACAACCACAGCTCAGAACAAGCAGGGAAGTTTCCAACTCCTTCAGAGTTCATGCTGATTACCCTGGCTCTTATCACCTACACAACCCTGACCGAGAGGAATTACAGCTTTTCCAAACTATGCGGCTCATTCCAACAGAGGCCAACCCCCCAGACCAAGCAACCTGTGGGAATGAGATTGTCCGATGCTCAGCAGCTCCTGCCGGAGCATGGGAATGGCGAGCTCCTGGCAAAGCCCCTGCACATGTGCGTGCAAGAAAACAGGAAGCTCAGACAAAGCATTTCCACAGCCAGCAAAGCCGGCTGGGCTGCGCTGGCTGCGGCGGCTCCGGGAGCTGCGGGGATGGAAAGAGGATGCGGCCCCGGGGGGACAGAGAGAGCCTGGGGACGTGCGGGCACTGGGCTTCGTTCGTGCACACACACGGGTTAATTCCCGTGCACACGGGTTAACGAATTCCCGCGCTCACGGGTTAATTCCCGCGCACTTGCCGCGCCGCGCCCCCGCCCCCGCCAATCAGCGCGGCGGCCGCGAGCGCTGCCATGACCATATAAGGTAAAAAGCCGCGGCCGCCGCAGTGCCGCTGCGGTGAGCGCGGGTGCGCGCGCGCGGAGGGGCGGGGCTTCCCCTGCCGCCGGTGTCCGTCCCCCCCTCCCGAGCACATGGGTGCGGGGAGCGGGGTCCCGGGGGGCTCATCCCGCCCCAAAAACACCCCCAGACCTTCCGCTCAGCGCCGGGAGGGAGCTGGGAGCCTCCGGCCCGGCAGTGATAAACCCCGGCCACAACAGAACCCTGTAATGTCAGTGAGAACTGGCAAGAAAAGCACATTAAAACGGGTAAAATCGCCCCTTTTTCTGTGCTCCCGCACCGAGGGTCAGCCACATCCCAGGTAATTCCCAGGGAGCCGCAAGGCGCTGGGATTGAGCACCACGATGTCGTTATGGGACATTTCCCCTGCAGAAATGCAGCAAGTGCATTTTTATGGCTCAGTTTTAAAATTAGCCCAATCCCATGGTTGAAAATTGCCTTTTTTTTTTTTTTCCTTGACTATAACAACAAGGATTTTGCTGCGGGGAGCTCAATAAGTATCTGTGCTAAACAGGCTCAAAAAGAAATCCAAATTTTATTTAGGGTGTTGAAGGAACTAAAGGAACAATTTCATCAGCCCAGGCTATAAAAATAAATGCGGAATACAGGAACTGGTTAGAGCAGAGCCAGCAAAGCACTGCATTGCAAAAGAACGTGTCAGGCTGGGGGTGAGGGCCACAGCTCCTCCAGCTTCCCATGGAACCTCCTCAGATGTGGATGTTAAATGCCTGTGGAAGGCAGGAATGGAGCTGAGGGCACCAAGGCAGTGAGAAATAAGAGGGTGGGAGGAAGAACAGAATGGATGTGAAAATAACACCAAAGATGGTACTTAAAAATGCCAAAAGGGCACTCAGAAATAACAGGAATTTCTGCCAGGGACTGAGAAAACACAGAATCATGGCATCATTAACGTTGGAAAAGCCCTCTGAGTCCAACTGTTCCCCCAGCACTGCCAAGGCCATCATGTCCCCAAGTGCCACATCCACAAGGCTTTGAAATCCCTCCAGGGATGGGGACTCCATCACTGCTCAGGGCAGCCTGTTCCAATGCCTGAGAACCCTTTCCATGAAGAAATTCTCCACAATATCCAGTCTAAACCTCCTTTTACACAACTTGAGGCTGTTCCCTCTGGGTCTGTCCCTGTTCCCTGGGAGCACAGCCTGACCCCCACTGGCTGTCCCCTCCTGTCAGGGATTTGTGGAGAACCAGAGGGTCCTCCCTGACCCTCCTTTCCTCCAGGCTGAGCCCCCAATCTCCATCATCAGATTTGTGCTCCAAACATTGGGATATAAGAGAGGAAAAGAGGGATGCACACGCCCAGCTGTCAGCATCTGTGCTGTGATGCAGCTGAACGAGGAATTCCTAATCCAGGGCAGTGCCACCACGCGTGGTCCAGGCAGGAGGAGGACACGTGGCCTGAGGATGAGCCCTAAGCAGGGAAGGGCTCTCATCAGAGCAGCAAGCTGAGCTATTTTGGGAGGTTGGGGTTTGGCTTTGCTTAACACGACGGAGACGTCGCTGCCTCGGCTCTGCCCTGGCCGGGTCGAAGTTGTGCTGATCCTGGGCACTAATTCTGTATTCCACAGGGCAGATCTGGAAGTGGAGCTGGGAACTGATGACAGACTGGGGACAACTTAACCACAGGCTTAAGAGAGGAGTTTGAGGGTCACAGAGAAAAGAATGTTGCAAAAAAAGTCTTTTGATCACAAGAATTTGCTGGTTAAGCATTACAGAAAGAGATGAGAAGAATCTCCTCCAGAAGATGGATGTGACTTTTCCATTCAGGACCAGGGGCAACAGGAATGCCCTCCTTGGAACCAGCTGATTCCTTTGCATCCCTCCAATGTGGGGCTGCAAGGGGCAATTTGGCTCAGGTGTATTCCTGAATTAAATCTGCAAGGAGCAGTTGGGCTCAGATGCATTCCTGAATGAATTCTGCAAGGAGCAGCTAGATTCAGATAGTTCCTGGTTTAACTTCCAAGAAGCAGCTGGGCTCAGGTGGTTCCTGGTTTAACTCTGCAAGGAGCAGTTAGATTCAAGTGGTTAAAAAAAAAAGCTGAATCCCTGACAGTAGAAAAACCAGACTTGATCATAAAAAGGCATCTAAAATACAATTCTACGTGGAAAGTTCTGCCAGAATCAGCTCAGATGAGTCAAGCAAACAGCTTGTTTGTTGTGTTTAACGTACAGAAAGCATCAGACTGATTACAGACATTAAACACATTCATACATGGCACCACTGAGCAGCCGCTGTCACCACAGCCTTCATCATTCCCGAAGAAACGCCGCGACGACAGCACAGCCGAGCAGGCAACTCAAGAAACATCCCAGCAGCACTTACCTTGTGCAGAGGCAGCACCAGGAAGGCTCCCCCACCGCTGGCATCCACGATGATGGCCACGAAGCGGGGGTTGACGGCGCAGAAGGAGCTGTCCCAGGTGACGCGGGACACGCGGATGTCGTCGTAGCACTGGTCGTTCTTCACCGCCTGGCCGAAGACGTGCCGGAATTTGCTCTGTCGTACCACCCGCCTCATCGTGTCTGCACACAAAATGCAAAAGGAGAGGGTCAGTTGCATGGAAAGGATGTCCTGCTTGTCCAGGAGATTCCCGGACAAGGATCAGCACTGGATGTTCTCATCGGCTCCACGGACGCGCTTTCGGCAACGCGGAAACACGGATTCGCTCGCTGTTGGTAGAATGGTGGAATGGTTTGGGTTGGAAGAATCCCAGAATGGTTGGGGGGGGAAGGGATCTCTGGAGATCACCCAGTCCAGCCCTCTGCCACAGCAGGGTCACCCAGAGCAGGTGACACAGGAATGCATCCAGGTGGGTTGGGATTTCTCCAGACAGGGAGATTCCATGCCCTCCCTGGGCAGTTCCAGTGCTCGGCCACCCTCCATGGGAAGAGGTTCTTCCTCATGTTGAGGTGGAATTCCACATGGTTTAGTTTATGGCCATTGCTCCTCATGCTGTTGTTTGGCACTGGAAAGAGTCTGGCACCGTCCTCTTGGCACCAAAGACCTTAAAATTGATCCCATTCCACCCCCTGCCACGGGCAGGGACACCTTCCACTATCCCAGGTTGTTCCAAGCCCCATCCAACCTGGCCTTGGACACTTCCACCTCCACCTTAAGACCTGCCAAGTTCTCAGCCAGCTTTGCTTTTTCCTTCTTTTATTAACTAAAATTTAAGGTTGTTTTGCACCCAACCCAACCCAACTGCATTTCCAGGGGGCTTTTACAGAATTTGCCAGTTAAGCATTAATTTCCCCACTGTAAATGTGTTCCCTGACTGCAGTAAAGGAAGTTCCTAATCCCAAAAGCAGTTTTTAGACAAGTCTCCACATATTTTCAGGGATAAATCTAGTCTTGGATTGAACTTGTTTACTTTCAAGTCAGACAGGGTCCAGAAGATGTAAATAAAAATGCAAGCTCTCAAAATCCGGTGTTCCTGTGAAGTGGTTCCACATGTTCCCTAGCTTCCAGTTCTTTCTTCTAACTCCAAAATCACCCTAAAAAAATTTGTTTCCTAGGCAGAAAGGAGTAATGGAAACAAGTTAATGACTCCAATTAACTTGGTGTGTCTGTAGCATTTCTTGAGAAAAATTATTTTCAAGAATGCTGGAGTTAGAATAGACGGAAAGGGAATTGGTATGGAAAATTCCAGCACCTGGGAGAAGACACAGGCACAACACCAACCTTGGACTAGGGATACAACCTGTGGAGCCCTCACATCTGGGAAGGGCTTTTCCCATCATCCCAGACTTTCTCCCTCAGAGAAGATGGAGCAGAAGAGGAGCCTCCATACAGCATCTTGCTTTTACATATGGGAAAAATATTTCTGTCCCAGTCTCTGGGGATAGCAAAAAAAAAAAACAACCAAAAAAAGGGAAAAAATAAAAATAAGCAGAGTCCACCTCCTATCTCTCCTCCCAGAAGGTCCCCAAGCACATGGAGAGGCTGGGAAAAACTGCTCAGTCCCCAGAGCTCCTCACTCCAGCGCAATGTTCCAGAGTGAGAGACTGGGAATGTGGTTCTATCCCAAATCCCTGCTCCCAGGCTGTCTGCTGCAAAGGTGATGAAAGCTCGCAGGGCTGTCTGTGACTGCAAAGGCTTCGCAGGGAAGCAAAGAGCTTGATGGCTGTTTTGTAGTCTGGGAGGTGAAATAAAAAATTAACCACGACAAAAAGCGGGATAACTGCAGGGAAGCGCTCATCAGAGCCGGGAAATGCCACGGAATGTGTTTGAAGAGGAGGGAAATGTTCCAATTAACGAAACAGACAGCTCTGCAGTGAAACTCTCCAGTTCTGCAGAGATAAGGGAGAAGGAGCAGAGCATCTGTTTTGCACCAGAGCCCACTTGGGAACTGGCACTGGTCACTTCCACAGTGGCTCAGCTGCTGGGACAGGGATGTACCAGTGCCACTGGAGCCACCAGTGTGCCCAGTTCATATGGATTTGGGGTCAGTTTTGTGGTGGGGACACCTGTCCCAGGTGTGGGGTGGAGGCCTTCATGCTCCATGGGCTCCGTGGTCATTCCCAGCCACGGAGAGCAGGTAGGGGTTCCCCACAGTACCTCTGCCATACTGATATTTTAAAGAGAATTAAGAATGTTTAAGAAAAAAATAGGTTTTAAATGCAAAATTTTGGGAAGAAATGAGGTGTTTAAGTGTCCACAGAAAAGAGCTATATGGAAATTGTTAATGATTTCTATCCTATTGCAGCTGAGCTTAGGCTTCCTCTCTACTTCCATTACTGGAATTATGTAATGAACTTTCTTTCCCTCAGAGCACAAATCAAAGGCCTGTTCCACGCTGGACACACCCCAGAACACCCGAGTGTGATGGAAGTCATAAACCAGGAGCTGCTCTCCAGCTCCAGCCAGCAGGTGAGAGCACTAACTAAAATCATGGAATGGTTTGGGTTGGAAGGGACCTTAAAACTCATCCACTTCCACCTCCTGCCATAGGCAGGGACACCTTGCACTACTCCTATCCAACCTGGCCCTGGACACTTCCAGCACGATCCCAGCCTCACCAAATCATGCACAAAGAAAAGGTGAATTTCAACTCCAAGATGCCCAAATGCCAAGAAATGCTGAAGTCTCAAGGTTCAGTTAAGACACACCATAAAAAATGCAGTTCCACGCCCAGTTACTGATTTGTGTCGACTCATTCCGAGCCCTGTCACACAATTCCATCCTGAGGGCTCCTCCCAGAGCTGGGAAGGCTCAGCTGAACCTCTGAGTCCATGGCCAGGTCTGGCAGTGAGCACCATGCAAGAGCAGCATCACCCCCATTTTCCCACCATTCCAGGTGACCCCAGGCCACCCCCAGGATATTGGGAATGTTCTCCCTCGGCCCTGTCCCACCCCCTGCAGCAAACCCTGCCTGCACAACTCATCCAGGAGCAGGGAAAAGGCTCCTGCTTTGTGCACGGTGGATTTCCAGGAGTGTTCACCCCCTGGCAACATTCCCACCCTGCTGTGAATCCAGATTAAAATCAGATTGTTGGGAAGAAGGTAAAGAGAAGGTTTGAACTTGTCGTGCTGAGCCAGCACAGCAAATTGCCTGGAATCACATCCCACAAAGCCAGGGGGGCTGGGAATGGGGCTGCTCCAGTGCTGGCAATTCAGGTGTGATGGTTACAAAGGATTATTTGTATCACTTGGATAACTGTAACACTTCTTCACTTGATCAATACCAGAACAGCAGGAAAAAAATATTAAATTTCAAATATCAGATGCTGGGGATCTGTCACCCCTTGCACTTTCACAGAAGAGAAACTCTTTACCCCATGGTGAAATCCAGCTACTTGATTTCCCTCATTTTCACCCTCTGATGCAAAGGGTAATCATTCGGTTTTCTATAAATGACTTTTTAAAAATGCAGAGAGTTCAGATGCCTCCAAAAATATCCTCATTTGTTCCAAAGGGATCTGTTGGAACACACCTTCCCTGCCCTCTTCCCCACCTACAGCTCATCATCCTTAGCAGGAACTCTCTGATCAACACATGGTGAGCAGCCTCCAAGTGCTCATTTCCATAGCAAAGGGAGTGATTCTTGGCGTTGGATCAGAGCCATTTTGATCTGGCAGCTCTCCAAGGAGAAGGAGGGGGGAATGTGCTGGTCGTGGTTGGAAGGAGCAGCGGCTGCGACTCTTCCAGCTCACCAGGGAGAGCAGGTGAAAAACCCAACGGGGGGAGAGGGAGCCTGAGCGCCCCAAAAAGAGTCCTAGCCCTGCCACAGATTGTCCCTAAATGGGAAGAGTGTTTAGTTTCCTCTTTGCTTCTCAATCCTGCCGTGCAAAGGATGCCCTCTCTTCTCCTCTTCCTCCTCATCCATCTCCAAGAAAATCCACAGCTCGGTTTGGTTGCTGCAGGTTCTCTCAGCAGGGTCACAGGCAGCAGCTCCAGGCCTGGCCAATTCATGGAAAGGTTTGGAAGGATCCTGAAAGGTCATCCTATTCCACCCCCTGCCATGGGCAGGGACACCTCCCAGCCTGGCCTTGGGATCAGGGGCATCACAGCTTCTCTGGGAAACCTGAGCCAGGGCCTCACCACCTTCATAGGAATTTCTTCCCAGTATCCCATCTAAATCTACCCTCTTTTGTCTTAAAGCCATTCTCCCTTGTCCTGTCACTCCATCCTTTATCCAAAGTCCCTCTCCAGCTCTCCTGGAGTCCCTTTAGGCACTGGAAATGGCTCTAAGGTCTCCCTGGAGCCTTCTCCTGTCCAGGTGAACACCGCCAGCTCTCCCAGCCTGGCTCCAGAGCAGAGGGGCTCCAGCCCTCAGAGCAGCTCCGTGGCCTCCCCTGGACCTGCTCTAACAGGTCCATGTATTTTTGTGCCACTTTTAGGATTACCAAGTGAGACAGCAACACCTGAGATGATTCAGCCTAAGGAAAGGCTGATTCAGCCTCTATCACACTTGCAAAAGGATGACCTGGGTGGTTCGGGGAACCTTGAGAAGTGACTTTGGAAATACCCAAGTGGGTAAGGAAGTGTATCCATGGCTAATGGGGCTGTGCTGGGGATTTTCTCTTAGGAAGTGAACTGGAAACATGAGCATTAAAAAAATAAGTTAATTAGATCATTATCTATGCTGTCAAATGTTGGCTAAGGAACTCCCTACCCACTTGCTAGACAGAATATATTTTTGGGGGGTAAAGTGCAAAATTAGAGGATTTAAAACCTCCTGACTGGGAGCTGAAAGGCCTTTAAATTTAGCCAGAGTTACAACCCTCAGCAAAATTAAAACAGAAGCTTTGGACACCCTGCAAAGGCCTCCACAATAGAAGTGCTGACAGATCTACGGCTGCTGAGCTCCTGGATTCCGCTCGGCCACACACGGCATCTTGGTGGGGACAGAGGAACGAGCCTTCAAACCTCTTATTTATTCCCTCCCTGAGTGACTTCCAGCTGAATTTTACCAAAACTTTGGGTTCATCTGCCAGTCTGTGCCCTCTGAACAGCCCAGCCCTTGTGGCAGCTTTTGAAAGGACCCTGGAAAGGCTGGACGCCGCACAGGGACACTTTTCATTCCGCTCCTTTCTGATCTCCCATCACGATGTGTCACAAGAGCTACCATGAGTTTGCCCATTTTCCTGTTTATAAAGGATTTATCTGTCTCAAGAATCCAACAGATGGATTTCTGTGGCTTCGGAGGGTTTGCAGCCTGCTTATGCAAGAGGAAATGCATCCTGCTAGGGAACACTTACAGGAAAACCCCCCACTAATGGCAAAATCCTGCTCAGCCCATGTGATTGTGATCCCTTCTGGAAAGGGAGGCATTGGAATAAAAGGCCAGTTGAAGCCAGACAGCCAGAGGCTACTGTTAAGGGGGGTGAGGAGATACAAATCCAGTGAATAGGAAGAACAGCATTTAGAAAAGTACTTGGGACTGGAAAGGCTCTTCCTTAAGTGGAAAAAGTCAAGTTGCAGCTGTTGATGGTGAATCCCCAAACTCCCAGTCTGAGCCTTGCTGAGGAGCTTTGGAATCCAGTCATGATTGTTTAAAAATGAGAAGGAGATTAAGAAAAATAAAAATTAAGAGGTCAATGGTTGGACTTGATGATCTTAAAGGTCTTTTCCAACATCAATAATTCTATAGGCAGTGCACCAGCAGCAATTATGAATGGTGTTCTGGGATGGATGGGGTGCTGGGGTCAGCATGGACAGGGTTCCATTAGTGAAACTGCAACATGGGAAAGCCCAGAGGATTCCCAAATACCAACTGTGAGGCCTCAGGTGGGCTGAGCCACTTGGGCCTCATCAGCAAAACCTCACCAGCAAACCAGCTCTGTGCTCAGAGCTGGTTTTACAAAAAAATCTAGAAGTGTGTTACAATCCTAAACCCAAACCAGGCCATGGATGTTGCAAGCTGCCCCTGGCATGGAGAGAACACCCTCTGGGAGCAGGGCTGAGCCACATCTGCAGAGCAGTTTGCCATCATGGAGATAAGCACCAGAGAAAAGCCCACAAGGAATCTGCTAATTCCTTCCTGGGAGCACTTTGAACATCCTATGGAAGATAAGGTGGAGAGGCTCACTGGAAGGGAGGACAGAGGCATTCAGAGGGTTTGAGGCCATTAAAACACCTCCATCCCCTCGTGCTCCTCATGGCAAGGATGGCTCCTGAGCCAAGAGCTGCACCCGCTGAGAAAAGGCACAGAGACCTCCAGGTTTTTTCCTAATTGCTCCCTTCTGGCATTTTTTCACTCCAGAGCCTTGGCTGTGAAAGCTCTGGGGTTCTCAGTGACCCAGGGCCATGCCCAGTGACAGGGACACACCTGCCCTGGGCTCAGTCCAGCTGCACACCTATTCCAGGGAAATCTTCCACCACTGTCACCAGCATGTCACCAGCAAGGCTGGAGGAGGAATCAGTATAATAAAATCCCAGAATGATTTGGTTTGGGTTGGAAGAGGCATTAAAGCTCACCCAGTTCCACCCCCTGCCATGGGCAGGGACACCTTTGCTCCAAGCCCTGTCAAACCTGGCCCTGGACCAGGGATGGGGCAGCCACAGCTTCTCTGGGCACCCTGGGCCTCACCACCCTCACAGGGAACAATTTCTCCTAATTTCTCATCTAAACCTACCCTTGTTCAGTTTGAACCCATTCCCTCCTGTCCTGTTCCTCCATGCTCTTGGAGAACTTCATCTCCCTCTCCAAGGATCCAAGGAACCAAAGAACTCAGTCTCGTGATTCGAAACCTTGCAAGAATTGAGCAAAGAAGGAAGTGGGGGGAAAAAATGTCACATGGCCACAAAAAGTTCAGCTCACCCTACAACTTCACATGAAAGCAGAAAAAGGGAACAGCCACGAATGCCTTGATGCAGTTTCTGTGCTTTTAAACACAACTCCAGTCCCTCTGTGTATCCCTTTTCCAATCAATCCATATCCAGTCCATTGCTGACAGAACTGTTGTTTTCAGCTGTTCAGAGTTATTTAAAACAAAGGTGAACACTACTACAGATGGTCACAATTCCAAAACACATCATATTTGTGTGCAGATTATTTTCAGCCTTTGGTTACTTGAGCCTAGGTTGAGCAAGACCCTGCCATCTGATTTCACTTCATTTTAAAGACAAAAAGCTGGAATATGAACTTAATACTGAAATTTCCAGCTGTTCTACCACTGGCAAGATTCTATTTTGGGATGGGAACCTAAACCACAAACTACCAGGGAATTTGATTATATCTCAACTGGGGAGTCCAGCACATTCAAAAATGTAACACAACCCAAACTTTGAATAAACTGAAATTTCTGTTCTGGACAAAGTGCAAGGTGTTGGCTGCAACCTGTGAAACACTTGATACAACTCTGGATTTCAGAGCTGTAACCTGAAATGATCATATGAAAACCTTCAGAATGTGAAGAACTCTTGAGTCAGAAGTGTCTGTAGAGCTCAAATCTTCCAGGATCACCAAGGACTCGTTATTTCCTGAGGGTTTACCTGTGTGTGCTCGTCTCACATCTCCCCCCTGGGGCTATTTTCACTTCAGGATTTCCAGGGATAAATAATTAATCTTTTTGGGGAATCACCTGGTTGTGGAAGGTATCCCTGCCTGTGGCAGGGAGGTGGAATGAGATGAGCTTGAAGCTCCCTTCCAAGCCAAACCCTTCTGGGATGATCTTACCCCTCCCACACTCTGTCACTGTATCTCCACATCCAGCATTACATCATTGACCATAATTTGCAGTGACAAAAGGACGCCGCAGTTAAAGTCATTACCCCGAACTGAGAGCGTTGTCTGGCTTCATTTAATCTGTGTCATCTACCAGAAAGGCAGAGCAATGAATGCACACAAAAATCATTACATGAAATAATTCAGCAGGAGCCATAGAGTGATGGGGAACCAGCAAAGGGAGACACCAGCAGGAATGGGAGTTCTGCTGCACTGGAGCAGCAGCCTGCAAACAACCTCTTCTTTTGGGTTTGTATCTTTTAGAGCATCCTCTGTCAGCTGGCACTAAAGCTGCCCCACCTCATAGGGGGTGGGGGATGTTACCATAAGCTGGACAAAAAGGGGTATTAAAATGAAAAGAGGAGAGCAAAGTGGAGATAAAAACAAAGGATTAAAACTCAGGACAAAACCTCATAAAGGCAAGTAGCATACAAAATAAAGGGCTAGGAGTGCAGGGATTGAACATTCCAGGTGCCCTAGTGCATTCAAATCCAGGCTGGAGTACGGAAGGTGTCCCTGCCCATGGCAGGGTGGGGAATGAGATCAGCTTTAAGGTCCCTTCTGACCCAAACCATTCTAAGATTCTGTGATCCCTGCATTTCAGCTTCTTCTTTTGCTGCCAGCACAGACAGTTGCACAGTGGTTGGACACCACAGAAGCTTTTTACTGGACAAGGAAAGGGAAACCTCCCACACACTCCCACCTCCGACACCGCTGTTCCAGCAGCCGACCACAGAAGGTCGTGGCCTTTCACATCATCCCCTCCAAAAATCCTTCCTTTTCTTTTCCACTGGAATAAACACCAGAGAAATTTCTTTGCACGGTGTATCCCATCCACTGCCAGGAGACAGAGCAATATCCTGAACAACAGCCCTGGCAGCTGCAGCCAGAGACACCACAGCAGCCCCAGGGATGCTCCTGACACCCATGGGGAGGAGGGAAGAACAGGGCTCCAGACCACGCTGTGATCCCAAGGGAAACACAAGCAGGAGTGCACAGCTCTCCCAGGATTCCAGCAAAGGGAATCCAGTGATAAAATGCTTCTCCCCAGCACTGACCTAGTTCTCTTATCAGAGCTAACAGGGAAGTAGCAATCTGGTCAGAGCTGCTGCCCCAACCCGCTGGATTCCTCTCTCACTCAAAGGTTACATGCCAGCATTTTCCAGACTGTATTCCTGAGATACATTGGAGGCTTTTCTTTTTTTTTGGGTAAAGGTTGGTGGTTATGAACAGAAAGAGAGCTGTTCTCCAGCACAGCTTCATGAAATTCTCACCAAATCACCACCAGATCCCAGCATTCCAAACCAACCAAGCAAGCACCTTTTTCTAACAGAAAAGGTGTTGTCCCTTGTCCAAAGTTCCTCTCCAGCTCTTCTGAAGCCCCTTTAGGCACTGGAAGGAGCTCCAAGATCTCCTTGGAGCCTTTTCTTCTCCAGATGAGCACCCCCAGCTCTCCCAGCCTGGCTCCAGAGCAGAAGGGCTCCAGCCCAATCCCCAGAGGAATAGATAAGCTGTTTTTCATTCCTCAATTGCAACATCCCTTGGCATCCACAGGAAAAAATTCTAAACATTAAAGGTGTTTTAAGAGGTAAATAGTCTCACAGATAAAAGGTTGCATGTCCCAGAGCACTGTTCTCCTAGAGAACTGCACCATCAGGGAACCAGGACCTGCAGAACCCTCTGCTCCAAACACCAAATTAACTGGGACACAAATTCCTTCCAACTCCAGAATAAGGCAGAAACAACAGATCAGCACAACCAAGGCTCCCAAAGAGCCTGGCCAAGAGTGAGTCAGACTGACCAAGCGAGGAGCAGTGTTCTCCACATGACCTGGCCTGACCACAGTGGCTCTGAGCTCTGCTGGACCGAGCACAGCTCCCAGCCCCGCCGGGAGCCTGCGGAGAAGCGGAGCTGCCTTGGGGAATGCGACCTGAGAGCAGCAGGATGACCAAGTGCAATGGCAGCACCTCATGGATAACACCACATCTCCTGCTGTAACAGCACACAGGATGGGCTGGAGTCCTGGAGAACATCTCAGGTAGGCTGGAGGTAGAGCACTGAGCAGTGTGGTCCATCACACTGGAATTTCGAGTGGACACACTCTGCTCCAAAAAGTGACAATGAGCTTGGCTGGCACAACCTGAGTAACACCTTCCACTTCTCAACAACACCCCCCCAACAGGTGAGTGAGGCCCCCACACTGAACTGCTTTTAATGTTCTCAAAATAACCCCAACAACGGTGAATTGTCAAAGACAAGACAACATCCTCACCCCAGGACGTGGGAGGTTCAGGCTGGACAATGCCAACACCTCGGATTTTAATGCAGTACAAACAAGCTGCAAAATGAATCTCAGTGCTCCCAGTTGGAACTGGCGTGTGTTTCTCCACATTTCCATTTGCTGTCCTGCCAGCTCTTCTGGCCAAGCAGCCTATAATTCCAAGAGCACCATTGTCATTCCGTCCTGTTTCCGTAACGTGCAATTTGAAATCAGGGCTGGGGGAGGGAGGATGGGGCAGGAGGAGGCTGAAACTCAAATCCAGATAGTTCAATCTGCTAACTTGATTTTAAATCCCTGTCTCATGGTGCCAATTACAGCTCCCCCAAACAACTGTTTTAGCAGAAGCTTCCAAGTTCAAACACATTTCCTCTGTCCTACAGATGTTCTTTCTCACTGACCTGTCACGGGACAACAATGAGGGGGCACAACCTGGTGTCAGACCATAAGGGTGACACAAAGCACCTTTCCCATTTCTCTGGGCAGGGAAGAAACCAAAAATTAACTTAGGGAAGTGGATTTAGTCTATTAAGGAGCTTTAATAAACATTCTAGGTTGTGAAGACAGATTTCAGATTCCTGCCACTGTCCTTGACACCTCCGTGGCCCCACATCCACCTCTGAGCTTCCCTGACAGGGAGAATCACACCCACCCCAACACTAGGCAAAGGCTGATTCCTTGGGGAATTCTTGCACCTTCAGCTGGCTGCTCTCAGCTGGAGAACTGGTTTCCAGTGAAGAATTACAGCCTGTGCCTTGATGACCTTTAAGCTTTACTTACCTCTTGGTTTGACAGTCACGTTGCTGCACGTGCAGCCCACACTTCCAGTCCTTTGGGAATCCCTGTGGCATTTCCAGCAGCTCCAGAGGAGCCCGGCCAAAACAACAGAATTACACCCAGATAAGCCCAGCTGGTTTTTATGGGAGCTTGCAGAGCACTTAAGAATACCCTGAATAGAGCAGAAGATGGACGTGGCAAAGCAGGGATACAAAAAACAAAAAGATAACCTTTACCCCCAAAAGAAACATCAGGGAGCCAAGGGAAGAACAGAGAGATAACCCCAGGGTAGCCTGACCCTAACCAGGAGCACCCACCTTAAACAGCAGCACCTTTAAACACCACACAGAACAAACTGTTCCAGAAAGGAGCAATTTTCCTGGCAGTGGCCAAGAAAAAGATGCTGGAAGCACAGCAACACTGAGCTAAAAGAGCTTTGTGCCCACCCTTCAGGCTGTGCTAAAGCAGAATATATTGCAGAGGAATGTCTGGCAACTTGTGTTTGCCTAAGTTGGCTCAGGATTCTCTCCTGCCTTGCAAATTGATCTCAGCAGATCCAAAAATTCAAATAAACTTTAAAAAGTATCACTGGAAACTTAAGAAAAATGCAATACACCTCCTGCTCTGAATGAGACAGCTTTGGGCCTCCAGCCTCCAAACTATGGTATCATTAATATAAGTACTGCAGAAGGGAATTAAGTAAGAAATTAAAAGTCATTTATCCACATGTACACATCCCACCATATGTGCTGGGGCAAATACCTGAAGCATGTGTAAAACAACAACTCCACTTAGTAGTACCTGCTACAAGTAGTACGTGCTAAAAGTATTCCCAGCCTAGGACCTGCCAGACCCTGAGTAAAACGTGTCACCTCACATTCCCAGCTTGGAAGGAAGGATTCCAATCTGTTTCACACAGGTATGATGAAAAATGCCAAGGAAATGCCAAGCAGACACCCTGAGTCAGCTGGGGGATCCAGATTCCAGCAGGAAGCAACAAACCATGAGGGCTTTTTAAGTATTTAAAGTGAAAAGGGGAGGAAAAAAAGCTACTCTAGGAGGTAATTCCAGCCCTGAGCAGGTGTCTGAGCATTGAGGCTTTGCTGATGACAATCTTCCCTATCAAGCCATCATCTGCCCAGCATGGCCAGTTTGCCCAGTTCCCAAGGGACATGCTGCTTCCCAAGGATTGAATTTGTTACTGGCTGCTAATCCCTGGAGCTGCTAATTACACCCATTATCAGTTTGTCCAGCATCCAGGTCTGGCACACTGTAAAATGTCAAGTCCTCATCAGGTTTACAAACTGGTTTGGGTTAGCAGGGACCTTAAAGCCCAACCCATTCCACCTCCTGCCATGGGCAGGGACACCTTCCACTAGCCCAGGTTGCTCCAAACCCCATCCAGCCTGGCCCTGGACACTTCCAGGGATGGGGCAGACACAGCTGCTCTGGGCACCTCGTGCCAGGGCCTTGCCACCCTCACAGGGAAGAATTTCTTCCTTAAATCTAAGTCAAATTTCCCCTTTTTCAGTTTGAGTCCATCGCTCCTTGTCCTGTCACAACAATTCCTGATGAAGGAATGCTTAGGAATGGGATGATGCAAAATGTGCTGCTTTAATACTGCAGATTTTTGTGTTTATTTGGGAGGAACAATGGATTTTCAAGGACTCCGGAACACGGTCTCTATGGCAACTATATGCAGAACCAGGGGGGAGGGAGAGGAAGTTCCCATATTTCCAAATACTCAGAACTGAGTGATTTGAACACCATTTTCCAGGGATTACTTAAACCAGGAACTGCAGGTGCAATGCACTGCCCAGGTTCATACAGGGATGCAAACAAGGAGTAGTTTCAGGCACACCATTCCCATGGAGTTTTAGGAAATCCTGCTCAGACACATCTGCTAAAAAAATGTGCAGAAATGTGCCTTAATATTCAGCTCAGAAGAATTATTACCTATGTGCTTGCTCCTACATATATGGCAGCCAAAATCTGGAAAACCACAGGGAAACCCTGGTCCTTCCTAAGGGGAAAATTTGGCCTCAAGCACAGCTCAGCAACACTCCAAGGAGAGCTGTGAGCTCATCTCAGCATCAGGCTGAGCTTTAATCACTTTAAGTCAGATCCCACCACTGGTTTATTTCCACTGCTCTTTCAAATTCAATTATTAAAAAAGGAAAACAAGACAAACCTAATTATGCTGGGCTGAGAGGCCCAGTTTAATGTCAGAGTCACTGCAACTTCTCCCACCAAGAGCCAGACCTCAAACGTCACCACAGGCTCAGCAAAAAGCAGATTAGAGATCATTTATTGTTATCACCAATAAAACATGGACTGAGACAAAGCCAGTGGTGTTGAAGAAGCAAAGTGGTCACGCTGACAAAATTGTCCTTTCCCTAGATTCTGCCTTGATTCTCCCTCTAAATCATCAGCACAGAGGAGAAATGGTCCAAAAGGCCACGTTTTGTCACTTCCAGACCAAGGAGGTCTCTTTCATCCACCACGGGCACATCAAGAGCCGTCAAAACCCGCAGGTTTTCCCTTTGGAGGCAGGAGCAGATGTCATTTTCAGTATTTCTCTGTCAATTTCCTGACCTACAGAGTAGGATTTTAAAGTTTTCAGGATGTTCCATCACAAAATCCTCTTCCATTTGAGGTGTCTCCTCCAAGGGATCCCTCCTGTCTTATTGGCATCAGGAATTTCATGGGAGGGGAATAAAGTAAAATTACCCATTTGTCACACCCACAGCCACCTTCTACTTTCCAGCTACATTATTATCTGCAGCCATTAATCCTGATTGGATTTATATTCCCTACACAACCCCACAAACACAACTAATGGCTGGTATATTCCATTAGGATCCTCTCCAGACAATTTGTTCCTCCAAGGACAAGCCCTGCAAAGCTGCCAGTGGAACCTGGGAGCAGCTGAGCAGTTCTGTGTCACGCTGGTATTTCACATGCCTATGTGTGGTTTGAGATGAGAAAAGCCACAAAAAGTCATGTACTGAACAATTATAACCTCAAAAAGAAACAAATAATCCATTTTTTTGCAGGGTTACTCACTGGAGGAAAAGCAGAACAAAGCAATCCTATTAACAGATAAAAAGAAAGGGCCCAGTAAACAATTCCCAACCATACTGGTGGAGCCAACACATCCAGAAAAATGAACTTTCACTGCTGCTTTCATGAGTCACTCAGCTAAGCCCAAAACCTTTTTGTGCTTCATTTTAACTTGGTGTTCACGACCACCAGCAACAGTGCAGAATGTGACAAAAACTCAGCACAGGCCACCAGCAGCCTGGCTCTTCACACATGGCTCCAGGAGCTGCCTAAACTGAAGCTCTAAGCAGTTTCTAATCATACCAATTTCAGAGTTATCCACCAGAATATGCCAGCCCAAAAATATTAAGTGGGGGAGACTACAGGGAGCAAGCTAGAGGAGAACACAGACATTTAATTCTTGTTCCTATGCCCTGCAAAGGCTTAAACTGGGGCACTTCAAATCCTCAGTGAGTTTCTGTTCCAACACATCCTCGGAGAAGGGCTGAGATTATCACAAAAACCTCAGTAAAACAAAATCAAAACAAACAAAACCAGACTTTAAAAGTCAAGTGAAAATGTGCCTGTGAGCTTGCCCAAGAGGACATTCCTGGCCCTGGGAGTGGTGCACTGATGACCTCACCGAGCTGCAAACTCAGGCCAGGAAGTGTTTTGCTCGTGTCTTCAGAATGGGAAGCTGGCATCCCAGGGATATTCCTGGGAATCGATCAGCAAACGAAACCCAGGAGCATGAATTCCCTCCCAATCACAACACAACGTTTTGGTTTAATGAGCCATTTAAGTCAAATGTTGGACGTGGCCACCACGATGTCACCGAGGGCAGAGCTGGGCACCCTGTGCTGCATCACCCAGAGAAAAGCTGATATTTCCCCCTCCTGCACATTCCTCCTCACTGCCATTAAACTGAATCCCTGCCTTTCGCTTGGAGTGAATCCCAGAAGTGACAGATGCAATAAGCATGAAGATTTCACTTGAAAAAATCCAATGATGTTTGAAAAGACAGCTCAGGAGAAGACAGAGCAATGCCAACAGAGAACACAAATGCTGATTAAAGCAATCTGGATAAAAGGCTACAAGTGACCATTGAAAAATTACTATTATGAAGTGCTGTACTGAAACAAACACCAAGCAAATGCTGCCTGACGTGTCCCCGAGTGTGTCAGGTCTTACTGGGGCTACCGAAAACACAGAAAAACACATATACCCAAAATAAACAGGCATTGCCACAAAAGTATTTGATCTTCTACCTTTGTGTACACAGTCCTTAGCAAACACCACTATTAGCTGCAATAAAACCTTCCTGCAAGCACACAGCCATCTGGATTTTTTCCCCCCCCCTTGAGCAGAAAAGATGATTCAATGCTCGTTATTCAAATGAAAATGGAATAAACCCTCTCCTGCCTCCCCCCGCTGCTTTCCCCACATCCAAACACGCTTCTCCCAGGACATGCTGTGCCAGTTCACACCATTTTCCCACACTCCAGAGCTTCCCTCGCGCGTGCCACGGAGGCACACACAGGGAGAGGATGGCACCAGGTAATTTGGGAACAGCCTGGCCTAAAATTAAAACAAAATCGGGAAATTCAGCAGCGAACTGAAAAATCAGCCGCAGCCTGGTGTGTTCAGAACATCCCTCTCTGATTTTGCCACCGTCCTTGGTCTTGCTCCAGTAATCCCCACGCACATCTGCACGAACAGACGTGCTCAGACCAACTCCAGCTGCTAAAAAAACCCCAACCCTAACGCATCTCACTTATCTTCAACAATAAAACTGCTTCCATCGGGCTCACTTTTGTTTCCCGGCACCTTTCACTGCCTTGTTTTATTTTCTGCTTTTTTTTTCAGACCTGTCTCCTGTGCAATCAGTCAATTAAGGCATCACGGTGTCCTACAGCTGAACCTCTGAGTGGTGGTGTTGGACACCTGCCCATGTGTCCAAGATCTTCCCTCGTGCTGTTAATGGAATCCGTGGGAATTTCATAAAGCACAGGTATGGACCAGCCTTTAAATTTCAGCCTTTGGCATAAACAACGTGGCTTCCTGCATAGGAAAACAAAGCCCAGGGACATCTGCCCACAGCAAAGGGATAGGATGAGATGGTCCTTAAGGTCCTTTCCAACCCAACCACTCCGGGATCCCCTGGTGATTCAATGACATGTCACACAGCCCAGGAGTCCACACATCTGCACAGCCCCGCAAGAGCCCCTGATAGCACCGTGACAAGGACCTGCTCTACAGGAACCTCCGAAAAATAAACCCAAACGAAACCCCCATCAGGGCGCTCATCTTTTGTCCTCTGCCATGGTGCACGGCGGGGACGGGCGCTCCGGGGGCGGCACACGCCGGTGGCACCGAGCGGCTGCTGCATCGCCGGGCGGAAAAAAAGGGGAGGGGGGAAAAAAAAAAAAAAAAAAGGAAAAACGTGCCGAACAAAAGCCCCCCAGCGCTGTCCCCGCCGCGG
The DNA here is from genome assembly GCF_017590055.1 of Onychostruthus taczanowskii. NCBI lineage: Eukaryota > Metazoa > Chordata > Aves > Passeriformes > Passeridae > Onychostruthus > Onychostruthus taczanowskii. The sequence continues at coordinate 4,010,129 of NW_024500572.1, forward strand.
CATCAGGTGCGCGGCGGGAGCGCCCGGCGCCGCCGCCCCGCCCCGGGCTTGCCCTGCCCG
>NW_024500572.1:4010210-4086647 GCF_017590055.1 Onychostruthus taczanowskii
CGCGGGAAGGGCCCGCCCGGCCGGACCCCCGCCCTGCCCGGCGCCCTCCCGCGGGCACCGCGCCGCCCGCCTTGCCGCAGCCCCGCTCGCCGGTGCTAGCCAATTCTTCCCCGCTCGCCCTCACCGCCCCCGAGGCGCACCGCGATCCCGAGCCGCCTCCCGCGTCCGCTCCTCAGCCCGGCGGAGCCGCCGCCTCCGCCTCCTCCTCCGCCCGCCGCCGCCGCCCGACTGAGAGCCGCGGGGCGGGGCGGGGCAGAGCGGCCGCGGGTCCCGCCCCCCCTCGGTGACCACGCCCATAAATGGGCACGCCCCCTCCGGGCTGACCCCGCCCGCTCCAGCCGCTCTCGGTGGGGGCGGGGGTCGGAGCGGTGAGTGACGGCTCGATCAGCCAATGGCCGCGCGGATCTCCCCACTACGCGCTGTCGCGCGCTCTCAGGCCCCGCCCCGTCGCCCCTCAGTGGCGAGTGGGGGGCGGGAGGTCATGAGGGACCTGAGGGGTCGATCGTGTCTGCCCTGGGAACCGGCCATGACCTCCCTGCGGACCAGTCCTGTCCGCTCCGAGGAACCGGTCATGTCATCCCTGGGGATCAGTCATCTCATGCCTGAGGGATCGATCATGTCATCCCTGGGGCACGGATCGTCTCATCCCTGAGGCGCCGATCTTGTCCTCCCTCAGGGACCGGTCATGTCCTCCCTGAGGGAACGATTGTGCCCTCTCTGAGGGAACGGTCATATCCTCCCTGAGGGAACGGTTATGTCCTCTCTGAGGGACCGGTTACCCCATCATGACATCCCTGCAGGACTGGCCGTGTCCTCCCTGAGGGGCCCGATCGTGTCCTCCCGGAGGGATCGGCCGTGTCTGCCCTGAGGGGTGAGATGAGCCTGCTGTCCTCAGAGGCAATACTGACGAGAACCAGTAGCTCCACAAGAAAACAACTGCGTCGCCTCACGCTGTCACACCAAATCACAGTGGCTGTGGTGAAAAAAGGACGGTGACAAAAGCCCCTGCTATAGACTACAGAGCTTGATCCCCGGTAAGAGCCACACTTCAAAGAGACACCCATGGCAAAGGTTCGAAACCAGAGGTTCTCCCCACTGCACTGTGGTAAAGTGCAATGGGGAGAACCCAATTTGGGGATGCTGCGCTTTGAGGTGTAAGGTTTGTATCTGTGTGTATCTGCTGGCTACACACAGGTGACACTTTGCACACACACCCAGCTACACACAGGTGACACTTTGCACACACACCTGGCTGCACACAGGTGACACTTTGCACACAGGTGACACTTTGCACACTCACCTGGCTGCACACAGGTGACACTTTGCACACAGGTGACACTTTGCACACACACCTGGCTGCACACAGGTGACACTTTGCACACACACCTGGCTGCACACAGGTGACACTGCCACACTCGGTGCCACTGTGGCCTCAGGGAGCCCGAGGGGCGGGTGAACAACACCCGAGCAGAGCCCACAGCCCTCAGTGTTACCATACATGGCCAAAAACAAAACTCCTCGAGCTTCCTCATCCGTTTGGGCCACGTTTGCGCCTTCATTTGCATGTGGTTTGATGCTTAAGGGGGGGGTGGTGGTTCAGGGGAGCATCACCCCGCTGATTTCTCTTCTATTCCTTCAGAATTTGGGGAAATACATGTCGTGATGAGCTGAGCTGAGAGCCCTGCTCTTCCCCCGTGGAGCTGCGACAGGACCGTGAGTTACCCCCTGTGAGTGATAGCTGGTGTTAAAACCCAGGGAAAACCTCAGGGAGATACATTTGTCCTGGTCTGACTGTCACGGCTGATGGAAACATCAGTAGCTACAGATTAAACAAATGTTATCCTGCATTTATTAACCTTTGACACTAAATGTAACCGCTGATCCAACAAGCAGGAAAGCCTCTCTCACCTACTGAGCAACACCTTGATAAAAAAATTACACAGAGATTGGAGTGGTAAGGCTGCACCCCTGCCCGTGACAACAATTACCCTGAAATTAATCAATGGCTCCTTTCTGAAAGCCAGCCCAGCACAATTACACCAGCCTGCTCCCTCAAACAATCCCTTTAAAGCTCAAAGAGAAGGAAACGAAAGCAGCCTTGGAGCAGAGCTGCAGGTAACCCGGAGTTTAGGGAGTTTGGGTTGTGATTCACATTTTCCATGTACGTACATGATGTGTTGAAGGTCACAGAATGAGTCAGTGATAGAGCTGAGAGTCCTGCTTGCCCATCCTTAATTCATTAGAAGTCTCAAAACTGTGTGGGAGAATTAAATTTTGTAAAACTGATATTTTAATCATGTACCAAGCAATGCTTTAGGCTGGACTGGAAAACAAGAACGAAGGCAGCAGCACCCAGCACTGCCCATCACCAGCTCAGAAGGGGAACCAAAGATTTTTGGCTTCCAACTGAAGAGAAAGTGACACAGAGGACACAAAGTGAAATTTGTCCTGAGAAATCTGATTTGAAGCCTAATCCTCTCAAGAGCTGCCTTGGGAAGGGTGGATCCTGCAGAGATGAAAATTCCTTGCTCGACACAGTGCTGGAAGAGTAGCTAAAGATGGACTCAGGTGGAAATAATACCTGTGGAATTTTTACCAGAGCTTCCTAAAACAGCTGGATGGAAACACTCCAAAGAACATCCAGATCCTGTCTGGGATTAATGAGCTGTTTAGATCACAAAGTGATGAAGAAATTACAGGAATTTTAGGCTGAATTCTCCAACAAACAGAAGAAACAGCTCAGGTTTTACATGTGCTCTTTGGTTCTGCTGTAACCACTAATTTTCATCACTGCAGATGAGTAAAACCACCCTAACAAACAACTTAAATGTTATCCACAGTGCTGCAAGTGAAACAACTTGTCAAAATATGCCACAAATCCTAATTTTTCTATAGAAAAACCACCAAACCCTTACAGCTACAAGGAGAAACACACCAAAATTTGCCCCATTTTACCAGCACCTGCTTAGCACATATTGCAGAAATTCATGATTTATTAAAAAAAAATCCACTTTTAGCCATCCCACATATTTTCCCCTCGGCTACATCACTGCAGGATTGCTGCAAACTATCTCACAGCCTTTATACGGAAACAGCACCGTGGCTACAGACTCCACCTCTGAAACTTATGTCAGCTGCTAAATTTAGCCTCCTGCAAATATGCATCAATTCCATCCCTGCACTAAATCCCCCAGCTCTGCTCCTGGGATGAGCCTGATGTGCTTCACAAGGACCCCATCAGGTGTGTCCCACAGCCTCCCCCACCAAGGCCATGTTTGTAGCTGGAGGAGGTAAAGAAACACCCGAGGCACCCTTTTGTAAGGGAGAAAGTTTGATTAATTTCTTCAGTTTGGTGTCTCTGAGCCATCCCAAAGGGGTGACAAACCCCATTTTTGGAACCTGTAAGGTCACTGGAGGGATGAATTTGTCTCAAACATTTCGTTTTGCAGAAATCCTCATTGCTAAATATATTCTGAATGGAGGGAAATGGCTTAGGGAGGGTTTAGAGAGATCAGCAATTTAAAGTCCTTTTATTTTGCAGCTTAACTTCTAAATCAAGCAAAATATGCCAGACAGGACAGTCTTGAACCCTGGGTTTGCACATATCCAAGTTATACAGCTTTCCAATTACTTTTATGTCCCTATTTAAATATTTATTTCCTGAAGAATTTTGATTTATTATTATTGTTATATTTACTTTATTATAATATTTCTTTACCAGGAAGTACTAGGTTCTCCCACATGAAATTGAAATATTTTTATATTTCTTCTTCTATGGCTTCCATAATTTAGGAATCCCATCAAGGCTAGGCCCAGCAGCATTGGGAAGAGCTGCTCCTGTTGAAATCAGGAATGTGATCTTACCTTTCACTGAACATTATTGGGATTTAGTGATTTTTAGTGCAGAGGAATGTTCCCTGCCCATAGCAGGGGGTTGGAATAAGATAGTCTTTAAAGTCCCTTCCAACCCAAACCATTCTGGGAATCTCTGAAATCTGAACTGATTGCAGTGACAAACCCTCCCCACTCCACTTTCTCCGAGTGGAATTAGATTTACTCTCAGCATTAATTTACTTTCTCTGCCTTGATTCCTCCATGTCTGTGGGCACACAGCAAGTGCCAGGGGCAGCTTTATGAAACTACTCCCAATCCTGTTTTCTAAGACACATTTCCATGATCATCAACTGTTGAGCAGCTGCCAAGATGAAATTGTTCTCAGAGCCACCACAAAAGGGCTCTGGATAATGGAAAATCGATTCTGTGTCTGGCTGGGAGGATGTGCTGTGCCCAGGGATGTGTTCCCCAGCTCCTGCAAAGGGTTTGTCTGGAGAGACAGGGAGAGCAAAATCCCTTTGGACTGGCCTTATTCAATCCTTGGCCAGAAAGGGGAGCTGTAGAATTAGGGAATGAAGATAAGGAGAGCAAAATGTTCCATCAGATGCTTTGAAACAACAGCCAGGAAGGGAGAAGTGTCTGAGTGTGGTGGCAAGGAAAGAGGAAAACATGGATTGAAGGACAGGGCTGGGAGCCAGCACCCCTGAGCTTTACTGCCAGCTCTGTGTGACGTGGAACCATCACTGTGCTGCTTCCAGACCCCAGAACTGGGGTCATTCACACCGTCCCTCCCCAAAGGGCAATAAAACCCACTGTGGTGAATGAGGGCCTGTGCTGACATCGCTCCTGAGCCACTTGGACTGGCTGGAGGATGCTGGAGATGGATAGGGAATGAGTGAACATTAGGCCAGGATGTGCATTAATAATTGATGCTATTGTTATTAATGATTTACAGTAGATTTCATCCAGCACATCTATTACTGCATCTCCCCCTCTCACACCTTTTTTGCAGCAATATCGGTGTCAGACACATCCCTCCCAACTCAGCTGGAAGAAAGGCATCAAAAAAATGAGCTTTTACAGCAAAAAGAAACCTCTAATTTCAAGCTAATCTATTTCCTCATGTATTTTTCTCCATCATTAGACAGGATTGTGAAATATATTTTCATTTATTTTCTATTTCCGCAGTAAAAAGGAGGTAGGTCCCAATACCTAATTAAAATGTTGGGCCACCAAATAAACCCAAAGCAATTGCTTGCAACAGATGGGATTTCCTTTGTTGCTGTCTCCGGATGATTAACGAGGAGGAGAGAGACAAGAAAGCAGAACTGAAGAGAGAAAAAAAAAAAAAAATGAAAAGAAAAAAAAAAAAAAAAAAAAAAAAAAAAAAGGCAAGCTGTATTTTATTTACAACATGAATATGCTAGGATTGACAATTCCTATCATCCTGAACAGCAGGAAAAAATCAGGCAGGCAGGGAAGAAGCCAGGGCTGGGTGTTGGGTTCCTGGGCACTGATCACAGAGCCTCACTATTCAAGCACTTTGGAATTCTTTTGCCATCTCCTTCTGTTTCTCTCCCTGCTGTCTAGGATCAGGTTGGACCAAAGGTGCTGGAAAAATCAGAGATATAAGAAAGGAAACACATAAGGGTAAATCCAGGTGAGGTGTCTGCTTGAGATTTGGGAAGATCAATGTTTAACCCAGTTTTTAAAACCCCAGCAGACTGTCATGGATAGAGCAAAATGGGAAGCTGTTCCTGCTCTTCTTCCTGCTCCAGTGGAAGGTGTCCCTGACCATGCAGGGGGTGGAATGAGATGGGCTTCGAGGTCCCTCCCAACCAGAACAATTCCGTGAGTCTGTGGTTTTTTGTTGCAACATTTCCACAGTTCAGCACTGAAATATTGTCTCAACCCTCCCTCCCTGTTTCTTCTGGAGAACAAGGAGGTAAAAATGTGTCAGGAGGGATTGGGCTGCAGCTGGTATTGCCTGGGCGAGGGAGCTGATTCCTTGTATCCCTTCTCACCCCTTCTTCTGCCAGACCTATTCCATCCACCTTCTCCTTCATCCTGGGAAGGATGAGCTGATCAAACATCCCAGGGCTGGTGTGGCTGAGGGGACACCAGCCAGTGACAGCAGCCAGCCTCCCTCTCGAGGGGTGTGGAGATCCACCCTGCTCCCTGCTCTGAGCCTGGCAGCGCTTGCAGTGACAAATATCTCCCACCTCTATTCCCTTGCATCGTGCAGTGTGTCCTCAGCTGCTTCCTGAGAGCACAGGAGCTGTTTGTCATCCCTGCAGGGATTTTGTCATCCCTGACACGCACAAACTGTGCCACGTCCGCGCTGCGACTCTGTCGCGACAGTAACCCATCACACCTATTTTTTAAGCCAACTCAGTTCAAAGCCACCACAGATTTCCTGTGCCTTAAAACACTTATTTTCCCTTATAAGGAAATGCACAATTGCAGATTGTCACCGAGCAGAAGATGGGAGTTAAGCAGCGTGGGTCGGGTGGCTCCTTGCAGGATCCAAACTCTCGCACAAACACTCATTTCTATCCTTCCTATTTTTGCAGAACTGCTGTTTTACCAGGAAAATTTCAACACAGTTCACTTCTCTATATTTTTTTCAGTGAAAGGGTTTCCAAGTTGATGTCATTCTCCTGAACGGCTTATTCAGTGAAGTTACAGTGCAGGAGAAAAAGAACTTAGAGAAAATAATGCTGCTTTTTTTATAGCTAAAATAAAATTACATTGGCTCACCCAGTGCCTGGAGAGGTAGAGGCAAATAATCCCACATGGCAGTGGGAGGATTCATGCTATGGACACTGCTGCACTGTGAGAAGCAGTAAATTGTACTTATTCCTACACAGGAGTCTGACAAAACAAATCTTTCCCCAAAACAGTTTGGGGAAGGGCTTTGAACCAACACGAAGGGCTTTGAGCCAACACCTGATTCCCATCCTGCCTCCTTAGGAGACTCCGTGTGCCCTGAGCACATCCCGCCTGTCAGCCGCCTATTCCCGGCAGCTATTTCCCATCCACGGCAGTGCTCCCACCTGCTCTGGAACTGCGACCTCCAGGACCCCCAGCCCCACGGCAGACCCCTCACTCCTCACCTTTTTTGGGCGCTGGTGCTGCTGCCGTCCCCTCCGACGCCTTGGACTTTTCGAAGGTTTTCTTGGCATCGGCAACTTTAAGCACATTCTCGTCCTCCTGACTCTGCCTCCCCTTCCGCTCCGGCTCCTCCGAGCCCCCTCCTCCCGCAGTCCTGCCTCCAGGGAGCAGCTCCGTGCCCGCCGCTGCCCACTGCTCCCTGCCAGCCTTGGCCTCGTCGCCGAGGGGCTCCAGCAGCGCCTCCGTCAGCGCCACAGCCTTGCTCATACTCAGAGCCAGGCACTCCTTGCTGTGGGTCCTGACAGGGGGGGCCGGGGGGGTTCTTTTCGGGATGTAGGAATCGAGTTCTTCAGCTTCACCTCCGAGCTGCTCCCGGCTGTCCCGGAGCTGGCTGCTGCTCTGTCTTGAAAGATTCCCGGTGTCCCTGGCCACCGAGGGATAATTTGTGACCGCAGGGACCATTCTCTCGAGGCTCTTCACTACCTGCTGGTCTGGCTCGGGCTTCCTGGCCGGATCCTCCTCGCTGGCCTGGCCATTCTGGCAGAGGTCAAGCGTTCCATCAGGCTGGGGGGTGAAGCTCCGTGCCTGCCTCAGGCTGTCCCTGCTGCTGTCCCTGGGGATGTAGGACACAGGTGTGCCTGCCTCCTGCTTGCTTTGCAGGATGTAGTCCATGAGGATGGCGTTGCGCTCGAAGCTGTCGGACCTGACGGGCACGGTCGGCTTGTTCCCCTCCGAGGGGCCCTTGGGGCTCAGTTTGCTCACTTGCCTGCCCTCCACGCTGCTTTCCGAGTCCGAGCGGCTCATCTGCCTCCTCAGGACTCTTTCCAAGGAGTTGAGCCTGCTGAGGCTCGGGCTTGCCACCTTCCCATCCCCTGTGTAGCCCTCCTGAATCAAGGGTAGCGTGTCCTCTGCCTCTTCCCATTCCTCCTCGGGTTCCGTTTCTGCCTCCTGGATGAGGCGCCGGTACTCGCTCTCCTCCAGCCTGTAGACCACCGGCCTCACTGTCCTGCCCGTGCCCACCCGCCTGGGCACCACCTCCAGCTCGTACACCTTTGGAGGGGCTTCTCCCTCCCGCCCTCTCCTGCACCCTTTGGACATGGGATGCTCTTCCAGGCACAGCTCCCCTGCCGGCCCCCGCTGCCCTCTCTGCCCGCTGCTGCTCATCTCTGACCTCTTGGCAGGGCCTGTGGTGTCGCTCCGGAGGTCGGGGCGGTCCCCCCGCTCCCGGCTGTGTCCCAGGCCCTCCTGGCTGAGCTGCAGCAGTGGATAATCCTCACAGGTGCCTGCAGAGTCTCCCCGGGAAGCTGGGCAGTCTCTCCCCCTCGCCTTACTTGTGTCATCCCGTAAATATCCACGGTACTGCCAGGTGGAGGCTTCCATGGCCGGGAACTCTGTCACTATAATTCCTGGTTCCAAATGCTTTGGGACTGGCCAGCCAAGATTTTTCCCACCTTGGGTCTCGGCGGGCTTTCAGCACCGCCTCCTCCTCGCTCTGCTCTGGGAGACGGCGGCACTTGGAAGCGTTGGAGCCTGGGTCATGTGAACCGGCGTTCCTTGGCCTCATGGCCAGCAGAGAGGAACATCCCATTGGCACAACACAGCCTGTGCTCTGCCACTCCTGACACCACACCCAGCACAGCTGATGCCACGCTAGTCCTAACCCAAACACATCCCACCTGGATAACTGGAAAAACCCCCTTCAGCTGATAATTTGCTGGTCCACGGCACTTCACAGTCAGGACTTGCTTCCCATCTGCATCCTTCTCCAGGGATTCTCCTCTTTCCCCAGCCTACTCCAGCAACAGCTCCCCACAGCCCTGTGCAGCAATCCCGGCTTGCCTCCAATTTTGCAACTTCCAGAGGGATTTACTGCCAGGCTGTCTGGGCAGAACCACCTCTGCCAGCTCCTTGTGGGCTCCACGGAGAGATGGAAACCCGCATCTGTGTCCCTGGCGCTGTTCTCCCCTCCCGGCCCCGCAGCCGTGGGACGCGGAGCGGCTCCCCCAGTGCTCCTTCCTTGGAAGCAGCACTCAGCCTTGGGCTGCGTCCCAGAGTTTGAGGGAGAGATGCTGCCTGCACAGAGCGCGCGGGGCAGAGCCAGGGCGGCTGGAATGATCTGCGGGAATACGTTATGGAAAAGGGAATTGCTGTGACAGAGACCGGCTGCCCGAGATAAACACGGGAGCCCGACGGCAGCCTCAGACACAGCTTTCCCTGTGGAAACCCCAAAACACAACTTATCAAAAATCTCTATTAACGCATTGGGCACTTCTCTAAATAACCCTCCAAGCAGAACGTTGCTCCCTTTGGATAACCCTCCGGACGGCGGTGGAGCCGGGGAGCTGGAGGGCTCTAATCCGTTTGTACACAGCTGGGATGCCTGGCATTGCAGTGAGCCGCAGCTCCCAGCTCAGCTCCCAGCCCAGCCGCTGCCCCTGTGCTTTGCCTTTTATGGTTCCCTGAGCCGGGAAGCATCCCGAGGCAGGATGCAGGAAAACACCTAGATCATCCCAAAAGAGGTGCCTGCACAGGCACCTCTGCGGTGTCAGGGCTGAACTACCCCAGTGTCACCTATGGAGCTGGCAAACAGGACCTGGCCCCAGCCCAAAGGCATCTCCTGATATTCCGTGAGGCTGGAAAATCCCACAGGGCCTCGTCCAGAGACCTCAAGTACCCAGACAACCTCTGAGCACCACAGACACACAGCAGCTGCGTGGGTGACACCTGGACCACGGTCACCATGCCACTACCTCATCCTGTGTCCCATGTCAGGAGTGAGTCCTGGCCACTGCCAAGGGGAAGGAGCGAGGGATGAGGGTTATCCCAGCCCTTATCGGCCTGGAGCCAGCCAGGCCCCTCGCTGGGACTGTTCTTTATCAGTTCACATTGCAAAGCTGCTCTGCACAGACAAAATCCCGTTTGTTTCCACTGGAAGTCTTAAATCCCCACCGAGGCTGCCCAGAGCAAACACAACCAACTCCCAGTGGGATCAGGGCTGGTGGCCGGGCTCCTGCTGCTCCTGCCAACACCAGCAGCAGGAGAACCTGGCAGCAGCAGTCCTGGCAGGTAGAGAAATGCTGAGCAAGGTGTGCTGGCAGGTGCAGGAGTGAGGAACTTCACAGCCAAATCACCTCTCCCATGGGATGAACACACTCAACATTTGCACTGTGACCCCATCAATAATTCTGGGTGTTCCCCTCAAGCCCTCGTGACAAAACCAAATACTTTCTATGCTTCTCACAAACCCTCACAATCTGGGGATATCGTGGTGGTTTGGGCTCGTCCTGTGTGGGGACTGCAGAGCCCAGGGTTGGTGTAGAAGGGGCACAACTGTGTCCTGGGACCTTCCCTGGGCATTGTGTCCCATGTTCCAGGGAGCTGCTCGGAGCTCTGACATGGCACCAACGTGGTTCTGCTCCTGAACCCTCTGCATAAAAGGAAATGGCAGCTGCTGCAGCATTGCTGCTGTCCTGTCCTTCAAACACAGGGAGGAAGAGACTTTTAGGGAATACACACCGAGGCGGGAGCAAACCTGACTGGCAGCACAGCTCGGCCTGTGCCCGCTGCAGGAACTGGCTCCTCTGGCCTCGGCAGCACCAGCTCACAGCTTCTGCTTAGAAAAATATTTACATTTCCACCTTTGCAGAGGCCAGAGCGCTGTTCAGCCACGGCCCAGCAGGAATAGATGCAGAGGCATCATCCTGGGGCTGCAGGCAGCTGGAGAACCACTGCCAGAGAGCAGCTTCTCCTCTGCCAGCGTGGAAATGCAGCCACAGCCCCCTGTGTGCTGCCATCAGCCTCACCCTCCTGCCAAACCTCATTTTTCACCTAAACCACCCTTAGAGTACCTGCTCACCACCCCAACTCCACATGGAACTGGGAAATGCTGCCAGGGAACCATCAGAGGGTCCTTGAGGAGATCAGCTTTGGAGCACCTGCAGCTCCTCCATGGGGGAGAGAGGAGGGGCACAGCCGGACCCTGCACCTTCCCACCACCCCAGTTCCCAGCCAGGCGGGCACCCAGTGCCAGGCTGCCCCTGCCCACGGCAGCTCCAGGCTCAGGCACCTCCTCTGGTCAGCGAGGCTATAAATAAACCCTCCCTGGTCGCCGGAGAGAGTTCGTGTTGCTCCAGATGTTGCCTGGTTTTGCCATGGCAACATCACAACAGGATGTAACATTCAGCCGTGAGGAACCGCTCTGAAAAAGACCAATTTCCAATCCTAACAAGAACAAAAAAAACAGCCAGGGACTCACCGGCAGCCTGGGCATGCTCCAGCCATTCCACAGTCCCATCTTGTGGTTCCTCATATCCAACTCACACCCACCTCTGGAGCTGGGAATGGCTCTGTGGGGAGGCTCCATCTTTGGGAAGCTGAGCTGAGCAGGGAGAGATGTCTCTGTCCACCCAGCCAAGGGATGTGTGAGGTAAATGAGCCAACAGCAAACACTGCCCCCAAAACGGTGCTGGCTGAGGGACAGGCTGTGCTCCAGGATCTCAAACAGCAGCAGGAAGCTGCTCTTCACCTGCCCAGGCCGTGCCAGAGCTGCTCTCACACCCGGAGATCCATCCCTCCCCTGGGGATACCCTCAGGTGAAGGAGACACAAATGCTCCAAACCCACCCCCAGCAGCCCAGGGCAGTGCCCTCGGTCCTGTGCAGATGATTTCCCCAGCTAGAGAGCTGCTGTCCATGCAGGTCCCAGGGAGCTCCTGGGCTTGCACACCTGGCACGTGGCTCTGCTGAGGATGGCAGCACAGGCCTGTGGAATCCCACAGCCCACAGCTGTGGCAGCATCAAGGTCCTCACCCAGGCAAGATTTTCCAGGCTCAGCAAGGTGCAGGTGTCGCTTTTCCATGTGCCACTGCTCCACGGCAAACATCCTTTCTAGAAGGTGAGAGGCTTCTCCTTAACCCAGGCTGGGGTCTCTGAAGAAACCAGATGGAGAATGATTGATCTCCATCCTGTTCCTCTGGATCCAGCCTTCAGGAGCATCAGAAAACAGCTAGGACCCAAAAATGAGGGAAACAGAGCCAGGATAGATGGGCAATGATAACACAGCAGCTCCTGGATATATCCCATATCCATATTCCCATATTCCCTCCTTTTCTTTCCACCCCTTCAGCATCTGTTCCTTCCCCACCTCCCAACAAAATTACAAAACTCATTTGTAAAAGGAAAAAAAAAAAAGTTTATTTGTTTTTCCTCACAAGATGAACATAAAATATCCAGGACATTTTTTACAAACAAAAGTAAAAAAAAAAAAAGTGCATGATGCATCCCTCCCGCGGGCATACAGTACAAAAATCCTGCAGATTTCCATATAAAATTGGGCTAAGAAATACCATGGAATAAAGGAACGTTGTTATGGAGTACAGCAATGCACAGAACAGCTACACGTCACTCACCCCTCCTCAGGGACTGACCGGGACTGTCCCCACCGCTCCTGCCGGGAGTCGGTGACTCGGCCGGGACAAACCCCCCGGCACGGGAAGGGTCCCCGGGAGATCGGGCACTGCTGCCACACGGAGCGACACCGCCCGGACCGGGAATAAGGCGCCGGCTTGTGCATCTCAGGATTTCTGGCAGGACGGGACAGGGTCTGGGTCTGCCGAGCAAAGCGTGGTCGGTGATGGGATGTGTCCCTGCACACCCCGCCCGCGTTCCGGCAGCGATGCATAGATAAATGGGATAAATGGGATAAATGGGATAACTGGGGACACCGGGCAGCCGCGGGCACCGCGGCTGTCACGGAGCCCTCTGGTTCTGCCATGCCCAGAGCAGAGGGAAGCAGTAGCAGGTGAGCAGTGCCGAGCTCGGCGGGGACAGGAGGGCAGGACAGGAGGAGGGATGGCCTCACTGCCACCGGAAACACCAAAAGCACCAAAAACTCCCTAGAGAACAGCAAACAGCAGAGTCCAACAGCTCAGCAGATACACAGTGTTTGTAAACTATGAGTAAGGCACTCCATCGTAAGGACACGTACGACACGTGGGGAGGACAAGCACATCAACCTTGTCATGCAACAAACCCGACGGGACGGGCGAGTTTGGCTACAGCCCCCGGGAATGGCACAGCGGAGCTTCCGCAGCAGCTCCCAGCGAGCCGTGTCCGTATCCCGAGCACGCAGGGAGGGAGCCCCGAGCCCGCAGCGAAGCCTGGGGCTGATCCAGCCAGAGCCAGGCGGGAGCAGCAGCAGGGGAAGGCGGAGGGTGCCGAGCTGAGCCCGGAACGCGGCGGGTTGGACGCGGCAGAACTCGGCAGGCACTCGAGAAACAGGAAGGAAATCAGATGCTCGCTTGTGTCAGTTCACGGAATTTTCCAAATTCATTCAAAACCGTTCCCAGTAGCTCTTCCCCGAGCCAGGCAGTGATGGGAAGGGTCGGCAGCACACAGAGAACAATAACCTGGGTTATAACAATAACCGAGGGTGACGGTGGAATCGTCCCGGGCAGGGGACACGGAGGTTTCCCAGGTGCTGCTCCGACCCTGCGGCACCCAACAGCCCCGGGGCCTCCCGTCTGCCCCTTGCAAACCTGAATCTGGCTGCAAAGGAGGATAAAGATGATCCAAACACAGGGAATGGATCCGGCCCTGGCTTGTGGGGTTTCATCCTGCCCTGAGCATGACCCAGCGCTGCCTCAGCCCAAACAAACAGAGGCTCCAGCAAAATCTCCCTCCCGGAGCAGCTTTTGCTCCACACCAGCTCTCCTGGGTGGAACAAGTGCAAATCAAATTCAGACTCTTTTAGGAGGGACAATTATTCACTGATTGCCTGTCCCTACAATTCCTCACACAAATGAAACATGCAGGATCTTATGCTAAAGGGGAAAGAGGGAACTCCAGGCATTTAGGGCAGGAAAATGCACAGCTCCCTTCCTCAAGACATTGGATTTTCAATCAATACAGTTCAGAGCAGCTGCTGCAGCCTGGCTTTGCCCCACCTCAGAGGGGAGCTGCAAGAAAGCCTTTCCATGGAGATTTTAAAATGTGGGAATGCTCCCACCCACAGCCAGGGTGAGCAAATTCACCTCTTTGAGCCCCCAAATCTACTTCAAAACACCACTCAAAGGCACAAGGCCTCAGATGGGATCAGGGGGCACCGAGGTTTGGAGCACATCCCCTGCTCACTTCCCAAGCTCTTCCCACTGGACTCAGCAAGGGCTTGCATGGAGCAGCCCTCAACCAGGCTGGTTGCCAAAAATACTCACAGAAAATGTGAATTCCCTACAGAATCCAAGCAGCAGCCCTGGCAGGAGGGGAAACACTGGACTGAGAGCACAGACAGTCCCTGGCTGCCCACCCTTCCTCCAGCATCCCTCTCAGAGTGTGTCCGTGTTTCTGTCAGCTCCCCCCAGCAGGGTTCAGTGGCTCTCACACACAGCCCTGTGAGCTCTGGGACAGGCCCGGCCTGGCTGTGGCACCCACACTCCTGATGCCCACCATAAACAGCCCCCAAGACTCCTCCAGCAGCTCCCCGGGCACAGGGATCATCCTACAAAACCAACAGCACAACCACAAAGGACACTCTGTCACCTGCCGGGGTCCAGGAGAGCCACCCCTCCTCGGCCACCTCACGTCACCCACAGCCCAGTGACAGAGGGTCCCCAGAGCACCCACGACACTGACACAGCTTCACATCACGAGGGTCCACAGGCAACCACCGGCCAGGCTCTGTCAGCACTGGGACAACACCGACCACAACGACAGCAAAACACCCCAAGAACACAACACCGGTGACAGCAACAGCCAGGGTGACATCGGGTCACAGTGTCCCCTCAGCACTCCGTCACCTCCCAGCCACAGCCTGGGGAAGCCTCAGTGTTCACACTCCTCCAGGCCTTTACAGCTAAGGGAATTCCTTCAAACAACAGCAAGAATTCTGGGAAAAGCCTTTTGGATAAAAGCTCCAAACAATAGACCAGGACAAAAAGCCAGCGAGAACAGAGGTAGTGTGCGTGTCACCATTTTAAGGATTTTCCACAAGTGCCCTGTTTAAATAGAGACTTGTGTTTGTTCTGTAAAAAAAAGTAATGAATAATTATTTTGAATCTTTGAAACAGAATATTTCAGCATTTTAGATATAGATAGAGATACAAATATCTATCCATAACAACACACACATCCACATTATTACACTTGGCAAACAGTACTAGGAAGAGTATCCTGCAGGACAACAGGCAAGTCACACACCAAGTCCTCCTCTAAGCCATGCAACACGTTTTATTTCCCTTGTGCCCTTCATTGGGACCCATCGTGGTTCTTTCCTCCTCTCTCGGAGCACAAAGAGGGGACGAGGAGGTGGCACCAGATGAGCTGCTGCAAGTCAGATGATAAAACAGCACTGGTGCAATGAATAAATGCTGCAAACCCCCAAAATGCTCCAGCCCCCTCCTCGCCCTGCAAGGCATCAACTTTTGCCCATCCAAAGCGTGTTCTTCAAGTTTCCAGCCAGAGGCTTCCCCCCTGCTTTGGAGGTGCCGTCCGCGCTCCTCAGCGGGGGCTCACAGGGCACGGAGCACTCGCTGGACACGGCCTCCTTGGAGTCCGTGATGGTGGCCACGTCCACGTCACTCGACAAGTCCTCGGAGGACAGGTTAAGACATCCCAGCTTGGCGAGGGAATTGGACCTTTTCAGGGGTGAGGACACGGTGAGGCCGGCCAGGCGCAGCCTGGTCTCGATCTCCTGCGTGCGCTGCTTCACCAGCCCGGGCTTGCCCCGCACGCTGTGGATGCTGTCGCTGCTGGAGCTCCGTGTCAGGTTGGAGCTGCGGGAGGAGGAGGGGGTGTAGCAGATGGTCTTCAGGAAGTCCTTGGTGAAGCTGCTCGTGTGCTCCAGGCGGCACCCGGCCAGCGTGGAGGTTTTCTGGGAGATCCCCTCCAGGACACGCTTCACCCCCAGCTTCTCCACGTCGTTCTCGGTGTCTCCGGGCACCAGTGGGGACGGTGCCAGGAGAGGCACAAGGCCGGGATGGGACATCAAGTCCTCGCTTTCCTCCGCGATGCTGGAGTCCACCCTGCCCAGGGGGCTGTCCCGGAGCAGCACTGAGGCATCGGAGGGCAGGCTCTTGAGGCGCTCCAGCTCTTTGGTGTGCTTCCTGACCAACCCTGCTTTCTGCAGCTGGAGCAGCGACTCCTGGTGCTGCATCAAGTAACTGTTGGCGCTCGGCTTTTCCAAGTCTTTGCTGAACAACAGGTACTTCAGGTCCTTGGTAGGTCTGGGGTCCTTTCTGGCCAGAGACTCTTCCCTCACCATCTCTGCGTGAAGGAGGCTCCTGTCACAGTGGGAGTTTCTCCTGGGCAGCAGAGTTTTTTCGGGGGTTTTTGGCGCATCTTTCCCTCTGTCCAAAAGGCCGCAGTGCTGATCCAGTGACCTGCACGTGCCAGCCTCCACAGCCCCGGCTCCTGGTGCCAGAGGGAGCGGAGCCTCGTTATGTTTAGTTCTGCCTGGCTCCTCGGGGGGTGCCCTGCTGGGCAGGTGTTCCATCAGGTGGGAGTGCAGCTGGGACAGGAGGGGGGGCTGGGTGCAGATGGTGCTGCTGCGCCGCGCGGCGCCAAGCCTCTCGCACTGCTCCCCGAAGGAGTCGGGGGCCAACCCCGCTGAGGAATACATGCAGTCAGTGCAGGACTGGTAGGAAGGCTTCACCTTGCTGAGGATCCCAAACACGGCATCGTGCTGCAGGAGAGAAAACAGGGACAGATCAACGAGCACGGAACAGACACCGGCACAGCCCACAAGGCGTGGGACAGCCAAAGAGATCTGGAACAAAGCCCATTTCCACCTCAGGCCCTGCAGCAGGAACTAAAGCCACGTGCTTTCCCAGCAGACAGTGTCTCCAAGGAATACCTACCGTGCCAAGCGAGGGTCATGCAAGCGAGCTGCCCACAGCACTTTACAGGGCACTCACTGGGCACTCTCTGGCATCTACATCCACAGCTCGGGCAAGCAAAGCCCTGGTGAGAAGCGCCTCGAAAGGGGAGAAGCTCATAATGGAATGAAAGGCTTTATCCAAGTCAAATGAAACTGGGCTATGAGGATGAGAAGAGCAGTTTCACTTGCAGCAGAGTCAGCCATGCCAATCACCTCCATCTCACCTCCATACGCACCTCAAAATCCTCCGGGCAACTCCTTTTGCTGTTGTTGTTATTCAAGTTCTCCCTATTGAGCCTGCTCTCCTCCTTGTGCATGGACAAACGCCGCTTCCACTTTTCCATGGGATTTTCCTCCCTGACACCATCCTCCCCTGGCTCCCCAAGGACCATCCTTCCCTTCCTGGGGCTGAAGTCCAGCTTCTTCTTTGCCTCTTTCTCACAGAAGCCACCCAGCTCTGCCAGTGGCTCCGCTCTCTCCGGGGCCTTTTCCATCTCCAGCAGCCTCCCCTGGGATGGTGCAGATGCAGGCTGTCCCACCAGGGCATCCCGCTCCAGCTGCTCCATGTGGAAGAAGCCCTCCCTGTCCCCGGGAATCTTGTTCTCCAGCAGCGTGTCCGACAGGCGGCGGAAGCAGTAACCGAAGCCCTCGGAGCCGGCTCGGTTGTCCAGGTAGGCAGACTGGGAAGGCATGTCCAGGTCAGCCAGGCGGTTTTCCAGGTCGATGTCCAAGCTCTCCAGTAAGAAATCTCCCGACCCCGTGGTGCCGTCGGTGTTCTGGGGCAGGTTGCTCTCTGCCTGCTGCTTCCACAGTTTATTGTGGCGCTGCTTGCTGGGGAGAGGACAAGGACACGAGTGACTGCCCTGCAGGATGCCCAGTGCCAGGAACTTCCTTCTGTCTCCACAGCCCAGAACTCAAGGGCTGGGCCCAGACCTGAGATCCCACTTGGACAAACCACCTTCAGCACTGGGATTTTTCCCCCCACCTGCCCATTCCAGAGCAGTTCCATGAGTGCAGCCATGGTGGGATCAGACTTTGGGTGACCTCTCAGGACACAGAAGCCCCCTCAGAGCACAACAAACCAAACTGACCCCTCTGCACGTCCCATGGCACAGCTCCTGGTGACCAAGGGGACAGAATTCTCTCCTCTGTCCTTATAAGATAAATACTACAGCCCTTGCAGTGACAGAGCCCTGGGGTTGGCACAGAACCACGAACGCTTTGCCTCCAGAATGGCCTGAGCTCAGTTCTGCCTCATAAAACAAGAACAATGCTGTGCTGAGCAGCACTGGCTGCTGAGAAATCCAAACGTGCTTCCCAAGCACGGAGAAACCCTCCCTGAATTACACCAGAGCAGCTCCCCCAGCTAATTTCCATGCAGGGAGCCTGGCACAGGGAAGGTTTAGGAAAAGCACAATTGGCCCAGGATTCTGCCTGTGCCCTTCTCAAGGGACCCCTCACCCATTTGTGGGCATGACACCAACAGAGCCCCACAGAGACCCAGCAATCCTTTGTGATGCTTCCACAATCAGCTCCTTTCCTTCCCACTCATCCCGAGCCTCACCTGGCATCCAAAATGCCCTCGTACTCCAGCAGCTGCCGCATGAAGCCGGCGTTGGGCCGCGTGATGCTGCGCTTCTGCTTGACGTAATTGTAGGCCTTTTCCAGGGACCAGCCGAACTCCTTCATGGCGTAGGCGATGACGGTGGATGCCGAGCGGCTCACGCCCATCTTGCAGTGCACCAGGCACTTGGAGTGGTTCTTCCTGCAGGGGGACAAACAGGAGAATAAATCCCACGTCACCGGTTATGGATCTGTTATGGCTTGACCGGAGGAGGGGCAGCGCTCCCCGCTCTGCCCACCCTGCGTCACGGATCTGGAGAACGCTTGGGATGATGAGGGCCAGGAGAAGAATCCCTGTCCAGAAAAGCTGGGAGTTAGAGATGGGAGGCCTCATTCATTTCAGAGACCACCATGAAGCCTCCTGCCTCCATGCAAGTCTTTGGAAACTGGGATCACTGGGAAAAGGCTGAGTGTAGAGGCCTGGAGGGTTTGATGGGCTCTGTCTGCAGAGACAGCTGGGGCAGGTCCAACACAGACACGGCTGGAGCAGCTCCAGAATGTCTCCAGAAGAGGAAACATCCTCATTTCCTTTCGGAAGCAAAACAAATTAGTAACAAAAATGCTGGGCTAAGAACAGGTTAATGCCAGTCCAGGAAGGGACAGGGCACGAGGGAGCTCCAGGAACAAGCAATGATGATGCCAAGGCCCTGCAGGTCCTGTGGCTTTGTGAGGGCCCAGGATGAGACACAGAGAGCTGGGATGTGCCCTCCCCCAGGGCCAGGTGTCCCAGCACTCACTTGGCCTTGTTGATGAAGTGATAAGCCTCGTTCCAGTGTGCCAGCAGGTCCGTGGTCTCCTCGTCGTACACCCGGATGTTGTGGTACGCGAACAGGCCTGGGAAGAAGTTGTCGATTTCCCGGGTGACGTTCAGGATGTAGTCAATGCTGTGGGACCAGGAGAGACACCCTGAGCTGCCATGGTCACCAAACAGCCCTGAGGGACACTGTGAATCCATGCAATCCCACCCAACACGAGCTGTAAGGTTTTGCCTACAGCCCTAATCCTAAACTCCTGGTACACAGGGCACACAGGGGCTGTTCTGCCACCTCTCACTGCCAGCACATCCCAAGTGTCCAAACACCCTGGGCACAGGAGGGAGAAATTTACTTTATCTCATTTATTGTCTCTGAATCTGTGTAACCCAACCAAGAACTCCTTGCTGTGCCACATAGCTCTGGGGATGCAGAAAGAAGTGAATCATCTGGGAACATAGCCCAGCTCCAGTCACCATCTCCAGCTGCAGGTTTTAGCTGCAATCCCATCCCTTCCCCTTCTTTCTGACCAAAACCATGAGAGTCACATGTTATCTCTTGATTCCTGCCAAATGTCACAGCAGGGATAACAATGTACCCCAGAATGAATGTCCAGATTGATTTATCACCTCCTATCACCGAGAAAAATCAAGGACACAGGATATTTGTCTCAGAATTTGTCCAGCTTTGCCTTTGGACACTGCATATCCCAACACAAGACATAATCATTAACACCCTGCTTGATTTCCTTGTCCCAAGATGTGCAGACATCTGCTCCCAAGGACTCCAAATGAAACATTTTAAGCTGTGCTGAAATTGTGAAGAATTTCAGTTCCTTACAGCAAGGTTGGGTGCAGGCCTTGAGTGAGCAGCAAACATTTACAGGCAGAATTCTCCCTGATCCAAAAAGTGTGGCAGGGAATGGAGCCAAGCAGCACCATGGGGATGGGAGAGACACCTGGAGCTCCTGTCCAGGCAGGTGAGGAGGAGTTTGCTCATCCACAGGCAGCTCTGCTCCATCTGAATAGAGAGTTTTCCTTAGTGCTGC
Source organism: Onychostruthus taczanowskii (assembly GCF_017590055.1). Taxonomy (NCBI): domain Eukaryota; kingdom Metazoa; phylum Chordata; class Aves; order Passeriformes; family Passeridae; genus Onychostruthus; species Onychostruthus taczanowskii. Next base: position 4,030,451 of record NW_024500572.1, read on the forward strand.
AACCTTTGCTCCTCTGCAGCCTGCAGGAATTCACACTGACACAGCACTGGGAACACTGGGGGATGGAGATCCTGATGGATCTCACCAACGACAAGTTTTGTTATTTTCACTCCGAGCTGATGATAAAAGTGAGGCTGGAGAGATTTCTCCACAGAGCTGCTGGTGGGAATTACCCCATGGCTGAGGGGCAAAATCATCCCTAGAGCCTGCAAATGTCCTCTCCAGAGTCCTGGGGGAATTGCAGGCACACAGTGCAGGTCTGGAGCTGGGAGGAGCAGTACTCACCCCGAGCCCTGCAGCTCCTCCAGGTTGGACGCGTTCCACTCGGAGCCCTGCAACAGCCACAAACACACGTTTCCAAAGGGCCCCAAACCAGCCCTTTTCCCTCAGCCTGCAATCCCCCAGCCCCAGCCATCCTCCTGAGCTGACTGGAATGTTGGGAACAGCTTCTGAGACAGAAATAGGGCATTGATGTCCTGTCCTGAGCAGGCAAGGACCTGCTGAAGGAGGGACCAGGGCACGACTCACCCACAGAGTTGATTCTAGGCCAGGGTGTGACTGAGCTCATCCCAAATCACTGCCCCTGGCCACTCTGGAGTTTTAAACACAGGGAGAAATAGTTCAGGAGAACAAAGTGAATGCACCTGTCATGCCAGACATGCCACACATGAGAAGTGAGGCAAATCCTGAAACTCTGGGGGGTAGTTACACCTTGGATTTCCCCCCAGACAGTCACAAGAGAAAGCTTTAAACTGTTAAAAAGCAGATTTTGCCCTGAAACACGAGCAATTCCTCTGACTCTATCCAGAACAACAACAAAAAGACTCAATGGGCACAAAGTGTTCATCTCTGGGAAGTCTTTGTTCCAGAGGCAGAGCCTGGTTTTGCCTGGAGTACCATCTAGTGGCAACGCATTGGACACAGCACAGCAGAGCTCTCCTGGAGCTCCTGACACTCACCAGGTACAAATGATCAAAAATCAGGGATGGTTTGTCCATCTGGCCCAGGATCAGCAGCATTTCATTGTCTATAAATTCCTTGAATTCCTTCAAGTTGCAGTTCATGTGTTTCTCCAGCTCGTTTCGGATCTGCAGAGCAAACACAAACGATGGCATTGGAATCTTGGTGCCCAACAGAAACATCTGAGGGCACTTCCCTGCAGAACACTTTCCACTTTTTCATTAAAAAAAGCAACAGGGACTCAGCCTTCTGGAGACCAGGAATTTCAGTATGTGGCATCTCTCCAATTATCCCAGAACCGTTTGTGTGGGAAAGGAGCTTAAAGCTCCTCTTGTTCCACACCTTCCACTATCCCAGGTTGCTCCAAGCCCCATCCAGCCTGGCCTTGGACAATTCCAGGGATTTTAGCTTCTCTGGGAATTCCATCTCAGCCCCTCACCAGGAAGGATTCCTTCCCAATATCCCATCTATCCCTCCCCTCTGGCAGTTTAAAACCACTGTCCCTTGCCCTGGCATCCTGGTATCCTAAATTCCCAAATTAAGGAGCTGTAAATAAAGCTTCAGATAACATCTGAAGAGGGAAAAAAGTATTTTGGGATACCTGGTCCTTAAAAATAGTAATTTGAGAGATAAAAAACAAGAGCTTGTCTGCAGGAGGAGTGAGGAACAGACAGACACGTTCTCAGCTTCCTCCTACCACTTGCATGTTAATAACCTCCCTTAAAAATCAAAAACCCACCCCAAAGAGAACCATTCCCACTCCAATCACGTCTGCACTGTGGGTGGATGGATTACACCAGCCTGGGGGATGGATCCAAACGAGCTCTAGCCTTGGTTTGTGATTTTCCATCATAACCTCACTAGCAAAATGCTGTCTGCAAGGTCCTCTGACATTTGTCCGGGGAAAAAAAAGAAAATAAAACCTTAAAATCCAATTTGAAAGTCACACAGCTGTTACTGAGGTCCTGAAAGACAGTTGTGATGCTGGGATTATCCTGATTTTCAGGAGGGAGGTTCAGCAAAGCCAGAGCAGAGCCTTTACAGGATGGCTGAAATGCACATTCCAAAGCCAGGGACACCCAGGCATACGGTGCCTGCTCCCCACTCTCTAGAGAGGGAGTCTGGCAGGAAGAACAAGAGTGAGAATTTTTTATATTTACCTCCTTGGAAGTCACATTTTCCAGGTCCTTGCTGGTCATGATGCTCCGGAGCTTGGCTTTAATGAGCCGCTCCGTTCGTTCCCTTTCCGTCGGCCTGGGAAGGAGCAGGAAGAGGAGAGGATGATTCCAGTGCACAGCACTGAGGAGTGAGGGGAAAGGCTTGTGGTAAAGGGAATTTTTATGGGAATAATAGAAAAAAAAAAAGAAAAAAGGCAGCTTGTTGGTGCTTACACACTATATCACAAGCTAAAGTTTCATGTCTGACCATTTCACACAAATTCTTTTTTTGTTGCTTTTGCAGCCCCAGAAATGAATCAGACCAGGAAGAACAGGGAGAAGGGGAGATTTTCTTCACGAGCCAAGCAAACTTTTCCAAATAAAATGCTGCACTGACTTGTCAACAAAGAGGGCTGGGGAGTCGGGGCGGGTGGACTCCAGGTCCTGCATGGCGTTCCACTCGTTGATGCAGCTCTGGTCAGAGCTGATGCAGCTCTCGTAGTAGGTGGCCCACACCAGTGCCACCCCTCCTGGGAAGTAGTTGTACCTCCTGGCAACTTCACAGGCTTTGTGGAGGATCTGCAGAGCAGACCTGCAGGGTGGGAGAAGAGATTTGGGCAGCTGTGAGCAGATAAAGCTAAGAGTTTCACAGAGGAAAAGTGGTTTTCAGTATTAGTTGTTGCAGTTTGCTCTTTGAAAGCAGGAAATTTATGGTGTCAGAGCTCAAAGAGGCACAAACTGCACCTTGGGGGCTTCTCACAGCAGGGCTGAGGCAAGGGCTGAAATCTTCTCCTAATTAACAGGGAAGAAGGAGGCACAAGTCGCTCTGGGATCTAATCATTAACCAGCTTGTACAGCCAAAGGAAGATAAAGAACAGGGACAATTTTCCAACCACCTCCAGCAAGGAGCCTGATGCATATTTACCAGCATTCCTGGCCCCTGACAGGCTCCAGGGACAAGGCCCAGATTGGGTCATTTGTTTTTGCAAATCCTAACATTACTTTTTCCTTCCTTCCCTCCTCAATTTTTCCTTTCTTTAAGGCTCTGCTCTGAAGTTCTTGGACTGAACACATCGACCACATCCAAGGCTGGCAACAGGAGGGGCCAAATTCAAAACTGACAGGAACAGGAGTTTTGTTTCTGCACCAAACCATCCCTAGCACAACATCCTTCTCCACAGCTGTATCTCCTCCCTAGGAGATGCTGCAGGGACTGGGATCTCTCCAGGCTCCAAGGGGAGACAGCATTGCCCAGGCAGAGGGAGATGCAGTTCCATGTGGAGCAGCCTCTTCAGGGAGGAATTTGCTGGCTCAGCCATCTCTGCTTCAGGGGTTTGGAATCCCTGCACAGGGGAGGGGTGGCAGGAGCTGGAAGGAGAATGGGCACCTGGGGCTGCAGGAACCCCAGGAATGGGGCAGGACACAGGGAATGCCACAGGCTGGCAATGGGCCCTGAACCTCCTCTGTCAGCCAGAGAGAAACATGCAGAGAGAGGAAATTCTTGGTTTGGAGCTCCAGGAATTCGAGCTCATCTTTCATATTTTTTCATCTCCCTGGTGCCACTTCCCCCATGCTGAAGGGCACAGAGCTGCTCTGAACTGAAGCAGCAGATGCTGGTTTGGGAGCAGGATTCCCACAGTCCCTCTGCTGACTCAGGGAAGCAGATCTCTGCTGCAGGTCGCTAAATACCCATTGTGGAGAAGGCTAAAATGCAGCTGATTTTTTATTTTAAATTTACTGACAGTAAGGAGAGTGTCTCCCTGAGCCCAGCCCCTCACGTACCACATGGCTTGCACTGACACAGGTTTGAAGATGTGCATCCTCCCTGCAGTGCTCACGCTGAAGCCACTGATGGAGAGAGGGAAAATCGAGTCAAAAACTGCTTTTCTCTGCACCCCAACCTGCCCTCTACAAACAGCCACTGCACTGGGGCACCCATAGGCCAAAAGAATCAGGATGAGAATTTCTCTCACTGATTTTCCGACCTCCCAAGTATGAATGGCAAGAGGCTGCCAGGAATGGGAGCTCCAGTCCTCAGTGGGGTTTCAGAGCATTCCCTGGAACCACGGGAGCAGTGTGAGGGCAGCAAGACAAGAACTCACTGTCTGAATAAGAGGACTCTGCAGCCATGAATCCAAAATGGGCACTTCATTTGCAAGGTGATGGAGAATCTCTCCTAGAGCAGCCCCCAGGTAGGGAAGGACATTCACATTTATCCTTTCAATGTGGTTTCTTACCCATCCCCATCCAGGTGGATTTTAGTATCACTCCACAGGCGAAGAACCATTCCTATAGTGCAGCTTTTACTGGAAGAGAGATGGTGAGACAGGAAGTTAAATATAGGCCACGATGTGGTCATGCCAATAGCCTAAATTATTAATACTCTTTAATTTTTAAAATCCTCAAGCCTTGCTCTAGTAATCTCTTGTAATATTTCAGGCCATGAAATAAAACTGGAAGCTAGAGTCTGAAGGTCTGACAAGGTGATAACTCTTGGTGATTGCTCCATGGGGTCACTCTAACAGGTGGAACAGATGAAAATGGATTTTAGGGGTTTGTCTGACCCAAGAGAACACTTTCACTTCAGACAGGCAATCTGGCAAGAAAACCCTGCTATAATGAAGGCCAGGAACTTCCAGCCATAAATAATTAAGCTACTGAGATATTAAGGTTTTAAAGGAAATTGGGATGCAGACAGCAACAGAAATCCATTCTGCCTCTTGCCTCACATCAATAATCACCAGGAGCAAATTAATGCAAAGTTCTTTCAGAGTGGAGGTGACATGGCAAACCTCCCCTGCTGTGGCACACCAAGGGAATGCCACATGGGAATTTCAGAGCAAAACAGAGGCAGCATCAAAGCCAATGACAATAATCTGACAGGAAGGCACAGCTGGGAGCTTCCCTACAGATCCCTCTACTGTGCAAAGCTTCCTCTTCCCACCTTCCAGGGGAAACCACCACTAAGGTTTTCCAGAATGAAACAAAACTCACAGAGGCTGCACCACAAGGACAGGGCAGCTTGTTAAATCCTGGGAGAACACACACAACAGCCTGGCAGCTCCAGCCTCTGACTCCAGCTCTGCCAAACCAGCCCCTTCTCCCTGAGCCAAGAGATTTTCTGCCTTGGTTTACTCACCAGAACTGGAATAATCTGAGAGAGGCTGCAATAACAAAGTATTTCACTTGCTTTTCCAAATACTGTGTGCTCTTATCAGTCAGACAAAAGGAACAGCTCGTTGCTGACACAGTTGTTTGTTGGTTTTGGAGCCACTTCTGCAGTATTGTTTTTTGACGTTATTTGGCAACAAAGCTACTACAAAAGCAGCTCCATTGCATCATTCCATCAACACACTGGAGTCTGGGGGAGAAAATGAGTTCCAGTTTTGCAAATGTGTCTGCAAGAGCATTTTGCAGGGAGCAGGCAGCAAACTCCCAGTGGTGAGGTGGATGCCACGGCCTTCGATTCCAGAGAGACTGAAAGAGACTCATCCCCGTGTCCTTTCTCCTGCTGGAATCTGCAGATGCAGGTAACCCAACTGCCTGGGGACAGTTTGGTGCTGCCAGAGAGCCCGTCCTGCCTGGCTGCCAGCTTGGACCTACCTCTCCTTGCTGGAGAAGTCCACTCCCAGCAGGATGTTCTCCTCGGTGTCCTGCCGCCCGCTGCTGTACACCACCACCATGTAGCGCACGCGGTCGGTCCACACGCTCTCCAAACGCACGGCCTGCAAACCACCTCTGCCTCGTTAGTGCTGCCACTGCTGCACAAGGCTTTGGAAGCTCTGACTACCCCCAAAAGCTTTATTTAGTGCAGTATGGAAGGTACAGCAAGGCTTGTTGCTGTTTTGGTGAGGGGAAGATGAGCTGAGGTTACCTGCTCTAGGTTGGGGGTGCACTACAAAATGTAACTCAAAGGCTTGTTGTGAAGTTTCAAGCAAGAAGTGTTAAAACACTGGTCATGCACTGAGCAGAAAACAGGCAGGCTCAGAGGATTCTCCCACTCCCAAACCTTCAATGAAATAGCTCAGTCCTGCAGGAGGCACAACTGGCATCAACTTCTTTGCAGACAAGTGACTTTTACAGCAGATTTTTATCTGCAGATTTCTTCAAAAGAAAGCCCAGCCCAGCTGATGCAATTTCAAGGCTGACTTAAAAGTGTCCAAGAGAATCAGCAAGGTCCTGTGTCTCCTCCTGTATTACTGTTTGTCAACTGGATGGAAAATTAAATCTAACAAAACAAACCATTTCAGACAGAGCAGTTCCCTGACCCAACTCACACCTGGACACAAGGAGCAGGGCAAAAGGAGTGGTCAGGAAAGTGGGGTAGGGCTGGAAACCAGCACAGAGCTAAGGCAGCTCTGAAATCTAAGATTTGCCAATGCTTTTCCTGCTTCTCTACAGGCCTGTTGCAAACACTTTCAAGAGAAATGAGAGAAGGAAAATGCACCTGTCCTTACCAGTTTGATCCTGTCCTCGCAGCGCAGGAGGTTGATCATCACCTGGAGGTGCTGGGGCAAGTCACCTGCACAGAAAGCACAGCAATCATCACAAAGGGGCTCTTGCTGCACTAGGAAGCAGCAGAGTCTTGACCTTTAAAGAAATTGGATGTTTTTAAGTAAAAAAAATACTAATTAAGGGAGGTAAATTAACTTTGTTGTCCCAGAGAGCACTAAGAGCAATGAGATTCATGGATGAGCATTCCCGGGATGGGTGAGAACCCAAGCTTACAGTATTTGGAAGCCACCAAATCAATGGAAACCACCTGTGCCTGGCACAAGTGAGGATTCTCTTCCTGTCACAGCACCCTAGAGAGGACAGAAAGGTGTGGCCATGAGAACAGGTGAGGGAGAAGAGGAGGAAAAACTGATTAAAAAATAGGAACAAAGGAGAAAAAAACAACTTTGAACTGTGAATCACCCCCAGCGTGGTGGGATCAGCCCCACCAGCCCTAGAGAGGGTGTGACTGAGCATGAGTGACCTACAGAGGGAAGGGCTGCAGGAATGGGCTGGTTTGGGTGATGGAGCCCTTCTGTCTCCACGTTCTGCTTCAGCTCTAGTCCTGTAGGTACATTTCTGTTTGGGGAAAGCAGACGAAAGGAACAAGGAATCTACAGGAAAACAAACCAAGTTCCCATCTAATAACTGAGTAATGCACTCATAACTTTCCATGTGAGATAAAATTCCTTCCGTGGGCTGTTTGCTGGGTATGTGGAATTGCTGACAGTTAAAGAAACCCAAAGCCAAGCTTGGCACTCAAACACCCCCTTTGTGCTGGAGTGTTTGCTAAGCAGCACCACACAGTACCACACTGTGCCTTTCCCACAGGCTCCTGCTCTCAAAATGCCCCAAAATCCCAGTTCTTCTTGCCCAGTACCCACCTATTCCCAAAGTGTCAAAGGCAGAGGGTATAAACACTAGGGAAGCAGAATCAACTTCCCTGGATGTCCTTATCTGCATCCAAATCTGTGTGTACACTCACCACACCACTCCCTGCCATTTCTTCCCACCAGCTGGCAACTGGAAGGGACTGGGGGAAGCAGGACAGTCTGTTCTTAAACCATGATAAACTCCAACAGATTGTGGTGAGCTGACAGGAAAGGGGGTTTTCCTGAAACCAGGATATGAGGAGCTAACAAATGTACATCTCTCCAGATACCCAAATCAAACATCCCTTACTCTGACAAGCAACATCCAAACAAAACCAGCAACAGGAAGTTCCAAAGCAAAAAGTCCCAAGCTTCAGATTACTGGAGGCTGGGAGAGCCCCTGGAGAAATGTCCAGGACATCCACAAGTGCCCAAGGGGTGCTGAGCTCTGTGACTCAGCCCTGCCACAAACCAAAGGGGAGGCAAAGATTAACTCACTGAAGCACAAGTGACATTTCCTCCTCTGTGGCTGGGGAAAGCAGGGAAAGATTCCACACAGCCCTTCTGGCTGCACAGGCTTCCCTGCCTAAAGAAAGCCATGCAAAATGCCATGATTTTCACAGAGAAGTTTCTATTCCAGTTTCTATTCCAGTCACAGTTCCAAGAGAATGATAAAAGTTTAAACCAAAACTCAATGATCCCAATAAAAAACTCAGTAATTTGAATGTGGGCTGAAACCCTGGGTTTGTTCAGCAGGTTGTACAAGGCTCACCAGGACAACCTGGGGTGTCACCCACCTGTGCTAGGAGCCTGTCCCTTTGGATGGGAGGGAAAAAGGATCTCCAGAGGGGATTGAATCATTACCTGCATGTTTGTGGGGATGCTGGAGGCTTCGCTGGCCCTGGGAGCTGTTTCCTTGCTGTAAGAAAAGGGCTGCACCTTTCACCATGAAAAAGCTCTCGCTGAGGCTGGTAAAAAAAAAAAAAACCACACAGGAGTCAGCTGAAAGGAAAGAGCAGCAAAATGTGCACATCTGGGAAAGGAAGTGCTTTCCTTTCTAAAATAGTAGGATTTTGCCACAGCCACTTGCACAGCATGACTCTGGGATTATTCATGGATTATTCATCTGTCATTTTCCAGCACTGTTTTATTACTTGGCCCCTGCAGGAGATACTTGCCTGAGCTGTCATGGGCTGGAAATGACTTTATCACCGATTCTAGAATTCTGCAACTGAAAAGAAGCAAAGGGTTGGACTTTTTACAGGCTGAGACCTGCAACGGACTCATGGAGAGCAGGTTCTGAGCCCATCACTTCCTGCTGATTGCAGTTCTTGACATTTCTCTGGAATGCAAAAACAAGAACCTGCAACTATGTAGACTTAAAGGGGAAGGGAGATGGAACCTGCACATCCCAAGGGAAAGGACACAGCTCTGGACCCTCAGGGACAAATAACCAACACAAGAGCAGAGGTCTGGCTCTGCTGTGGCTGGATCAGCATCCTGGGATAGAGTCTGGGCAAACACAGTGACATTTCCAGAGGGAAATGACACCCAGGGCTGGAGCACAAAGGAGGAGAAGGCAGAACAGCACCGGCACAGTTGGATTTCACCACTCCCGGACACGCACGAGAACCTCGGAAATCCTTCTGAAGCAGCTTTGGCCAGAAGCAGTGAGGTTGCATTTCCCACATGGCTGGAAATCCCTGTCTCCTGAGGCACCTTTCAGCTGCACAGGAATTGCTTGGGATGTGTTTGCTCTGCTCCCCAAACAGCACAAGAGCCATTTGTTGCTCCAAAGCCCAGTTTTCCGCCGGCCCACGCTCACAGCCATAGAATCATAGATCACCATTAATGACTGTCTGCATCTCCTAAACAGGAATTCTGCATTATGAGACTGTGCTACACAGGAGTTCCTTATGCTCCAGCAAATGATCCCTCTGGAGTTACTACTCCCAGCACTCATCTATTCCATATTTCATCCATGGTCTTTGCCTTGGGGAAGGAGTGAGTGGTAATGCTCTCAATTCTCTGTTCTACCTCAGCATTTTTGTGAGGACAGACATGAAATTCACACAATTTCAGATTTTCTAACCTCTTAAGAACATTGCCCAAGTTCCCAGGCAAAGCCTCCTCCTGTTTCAACTGAATTTCAAGAATTCCCCAGAAAAATCTGGATCAGGTTTAAATTCGAGATTTCAGTTGCTTTTAAAAAGTGAACTAAAATTTTGCCTCAATTGCAGGCTCCACAAGATCAATAAAACACAGCAGGAGAAGCACACTCTAATTCCAACAATTCTCCACTTCCATTCCCACAGGATTCCAGCACTCCCCCCTCACCTCAGTGGCTGGGTCTGAGCAGGATCCAAGCTCAGCCTGGCTCGGGATAACGGCACCCACGGCTGCAAATGGGAACAAATGGGAACGTGGCTCCTTCCAGGAGCCAGCTAGGAAGAGCCTTGTTTCCTTCTCACCCCAGACCTCACAGGAAAGCGTTAAAAAAGGCCAGAAGTGACACAAAGGCAGCGACCCCCACACAATGTATGGGATATTCAGCACTCACAAGAGGCAGGGAATGCTTATAGATCGTGCACCAGGAGATAATTCCCAGCATTCCCACCCTGAGAATTTGGGGGAGTATTTCTTTGGGAAAGCAAAACAAATCCTGAAATAGATATTTTACTCCAGTGTTTTACCCCAAAGTATCTTTGACCTCAAAGTACTGATTAGGATTGCTGCAGCAGGAAAAACCTTGGGAAAAACAGAGCTCCTTCCCGAAGTTATCAGGATCTCCTGCTCTGATGATACATGACAAATGTTCTCTCTCCTGCAGTTAGGAAATCTGTGACAATAAAGCAGAATTTTCCCAGATGCAGGCAAAAGAGAAAGCTGTGCTGCTGGAGCAGCGAGTGGTCCAGGAAAAGGACAACTCACAGAGCAAAATTTTTGTTCCCGTGTTTCCATGTGTGTGGAATGAACCGGAAAGCAAAGCCAGGAGCCTGCTGAGAGCAAGGTTTCCATTTCCACTGAAATCCCCGTTCCTACTCTGCTCAAACCCTCCTGTACCCCCAGCATTCCCCATCTCCACACCAGCCCGGGTTTCCATGTGCTGGACACAGAGAACACACCCAAACGCCTCTTTGCTCAGAGTTTACACCACATTGTAACAACAACGTTACCCAAGCCCAGCCCTTATCTCGCTCTGGGAACTGTCTGCGCTCTGCCACTTCACACAACTGCTCTGGACACAGCTCAGTGAGAAAGGCAAGGCACAACTCCCTTTTAAATCCTGCAATCCCAGGAAACAACTAAAACTCCGAGCTTTTTTTTTTTTTTTTTTTTTTTTTTTTAAATAAAAACCCCTTTCCTAAAGAACACCCAAATCCTGGCATTAAAGAACACCCCCAGCCTCTGCCCCTCGGCAGGGGTGACAGATGCCCCAAGCACGACCCCGTGGCTCATACATACTAATTCGGGCTGGTTTTCTTTGCACAGCGGCAGCATCGTGGTGGCCCCAGCGTCAGACAGAAGTCAGGGAAATCGAAAAGATTCATAACCAGCTGGAAAACTCACATCCTTTTGCTTCTAAACCCATAAAAAACACCAGAAGGCAAAGAAAAGGTCAAGCGTATTTTCTGTGCGGAGCAGAGGAATCGCGGCTGCTGATGCTCCCCGGGAACTGGATGGCTTTTAGGGAACACTGTGTCTTCCACTGATATCCTGGCTTGAAAAAGCACTTGTCCCAACACATCCTGATGAAAGAGAGCCATTCAAGAGGGGAAACAACCAGCTGAGGCTCGGCTAATCGTTTCCCTCCTCCAGACTTGTTTGTTTGTTTGCTTCCCCCTCGTGCTCCAGAGGCTCCTATCAGCACCCACACAGCCCCTGGCTGCGGGAAGTTCACATTCCCTGGGAGGGACAGGACAAAAGGAAAAGCATCCTATGGACCGATGCCTGTTCATTCCTTTACAGTTAAAGCAATGCTTTAATACAGATACAGGAAATTTTCAGATTTTCAGAGCCATTCCTGAGTTCCTGCTGGACAAGGAGTCTCTCAGGTGCTTGGTTTTTGTGTGTTAGGGGCTGCTGGCACTGAAATCCCTGAAGATTTGTTCCTTACAAACACCAATTCTTTCTGCAGGCACACACCATAAAGCCACTGTGCTCCCACCAGCCTGATCAGGGGAATGAGGAGCTCTCTGTGCATTCTCAGCCAGTTTTCATCCAGTTTGACTGGCACACACCACAGAAACCACCCAATCCCTGGATGCCCTTCCAGGAATCCTGACCAGCACAACTTCTCTACAAGGAGTCACTTCAGGCTCTTGAATAAACACAGAGCCCACTCACAGCCCCAGGACCCTGATGCTCCAATACAGCTGCAGACCAGTTCTCCTCCCACTCCTCGACCTCAGCTCCAAACACAGGAAATCATCACCCTAAAAGAGGGAAAAACCAACACTTCCAACACCTGGGAAATGCCAGGAGTGTCAGGAGGAGGGCACAGACAGTGACAGTCCCTCCTGCCCCCAGAGGCTGGCAAGGACAGGGTGCTCATGGCCACAGCCCTGCTGAGAGCCGGCTCCAGAGGCTGTTGCTCCATCCGTTGGCTCCGTGCTGCTCGACTTGAAAAGGAAATATTTCTTCCCCTTTGGGAAAGCTCCAGAGGAGCGTGGCTGCAGCACACATCAACCCCATTTCGAGCTGCTGAAGAACACAATAGGCAGCGCCTTCTCGGCGGTACAAACTGCCACCCCCCGGGGCCAGGAATGCCAGTAAGCAATCCCTTAAAAACACTGGATTTTGGGAAAAGAGACAGAGCTGCTCATGCTCCTGGGCAGCCAGATGCCAGTCCCACAACAGTTTTCCCCAGGCAGTTGGCTTTGCCATCGAGGCTCCAGCTGTGAGGTGTCCCAGGGGAAATCCTTGCATGCCTCATGTGCTTGAGTTCCATGTGTTAATGGGAATCTCACATAAGCCATAATCGTCTTGGAGGACACAAGAAAACACTCTATTAACACATCTTATAGCTACAGAATTCATCTCAAAATAAAGATCCACTGACAGAGTCTGGACAAAAAAACCACTTTTCCTGGGAAGACCCAGGCAAGCCTGAGGTGAGTGAGCAGCCTCCTGCAACCAGGTCTGTGTTTAAGGAAGAAAAAAACCCCAAACCCGCACAAGAAAAGGAGAAAACTTCTCTCAAAATTGGTCATGATTTTACAAAGGCAAACATGGCAATGCCTCCCAGTTCTTTGGGTTTCATGGCATCTTCTACTCAAAACATTTCCAAACTGATAAGGGAGGGAAAAACAGGCCTCCTGAGCACCACAGAATGGAACACACTTCCCTTTTCTGCAGCCCTGTTGATAAGGAGGAAGAGAACTGATTTTCTTTCCCCTTTTTCTTCCCCCCTTTGCTGCTTGGTCTGGAACAAGCTTGACCACCTCAAGGCAACTGAGAAAGAACACAAAACAGCCCCGGAGAGGGGGTGGGTCAGCCCTGCTGGATGCTCCCATAGCCCAGCCAGACCCTCAATATTCCAGAGGCTGGATTTTAGGCAGGACACTGCAGTGAGCAGAGGGGACTAGCATTGTCCCACAGCAGCAAAACACAAGCCAAGCTGGGAAGGAGCACATCAAAGAGAAAGGAGAGAAACAGGAAGAGTTGAGAGCAGCTGTGTGGCTCCTGCTCCCCAAAAAAGCCGACGGTTAAGGCGGAGGCACTGCTTGCTGTGGCCTGATAGAGGCACATCTGATAACACTTCCTGACCACGAGAGGGGCCTTTGGAAGGGGCCTGAGCAACACAAAACAGCACCAGGGAAAAAGGGACTTCAGAGCTGCTCCTTCCCATGGCACTGCACAGCCCCAGGGACTCCAGCAGCAGCAAGTCCCTTCTCCTGCTCTTAATGAAGCGTGTCCAAGTGGCCTTTGCTCCGTGTCACACAAAGATTAAAGGGAATCACCTGGGCAAACAAAACACAGGTGGGAATATCACCACAACCATCCCAGCTCAGCCCCACATGGAGCAGGGCTGCCACAGGAGCAGTGTGCTCCCCATGCAGCAGCACCTGGAAAAGCCCAGTTCCAACACGTGCAAAGATGGTTTAGAACACAGAGAACAAAGTGTTATTGCACAGGTGTAGGATTTGGGAAATGCTGACAAACTGACCTGTGGTCATGAGGGCAGGAGGTCAGAGATCTGCTCAGGACTGAGATGTTTTTACTACCAGAAATGCAAGGCAGGAAAGCTCTTTCTATACCCGTGACTTCCACACCCAAAGGCATCATTTCCAGACCTCCTGAGCTGAAGACAAGTCACCCTCAGAAGAAAAGCAAAATGTGCGCTGCAGGTTCACAAGAACATCTCCCCTTCCTCAGACACAGCCAGGCAATCTTTGTGCCAGGAAGGGGCCAGGCAGCAGCTCCAGCTGTGGTGGGGGCAGTTTATAAAACTTCCCTGCAGGAGCAAACACCTCTCCCATCTATTTGGAAGGAAGTGAGATATTGGGGAGACCAAAAAACTCAACAGGATTTGCTGTTCTCAGCAGAGCAGGGACCAAGGGGAGTGTGAGTGTGCATTGTTGGGCTCGGAGGCGTGGGGATTGTGGGCCACATCCCAGCAGGAATGCTGACAGGGCTGCAGACACTGCAGGCCATTCACACACAAATGCTCCTCTGGCACAAAGGGCAAAAAGAGAAAAATGAAATCAATCATGAAGCCCACAAAAGCCAATTTCCCAACAGAAATAGACTGCTGATGATGTCCCTCCAGCCACTCCTGGGATGCATTGGGCTGGAGCAGCGATCAGCACAGATCCAGATCTGCAGCAAGCAGAACCAGCTCAGCCCTGGAATACTGAGTATCCCACCCTGGGGGCAACCCCAGGATCCAGGCTGTGCCTGCAGACAAGCCAGGAGCAGCTGAGATAAACCCTCCAAGAGAAAGGGCAGGAAGAGGGAAACAAACAAATTAGCAGGATCATTCCCCATTCCAGCAGACTTGCGCAAAGTAAATTGACAGAACTTCTCCCAAACAGCCAGGAATGAGAAAATTCTAGGAATCCCTAGTACTTGGATGGTGAAAAGCCAAATAAAATAAGAGATTGTTTCACAAGGAAAAAGAAATCCTTTCTGCTCATCCCATTAATCGCAGAGTTCAAAAAGGCACGAGGCTGATCCCAGCATCACCCAGCTACGCCATGGGCTTGGAACTCGGTCTGAATCCCAAGGAGCATTTCTGAGATTCCCACTGAAACACGATGCCATCTTGGTGACAGTCACTGTCTCAGGAGGCCAGGCCAGATCCTCTCCAAACCTCAGCCTGCACGAGCCGCTAGGAAGAGGAGTATTAACCCTACTGGTGTCCCCAGGGCATGCCCCGGACTGTCCCCAGCCCGCTGTGCCCACCCCGGGGCCACCACCCTGCTGTGGGGGCTGAGCAGAGCTGCTCCACACTGCAACTCACCCTCACCTGGAGTCATGGACTTGGGGACAAGGCTTGGGAAAGCAGCAGCTGGCACAGGGGAACACACAGAGATCCCAGCATCAGCAACAACACGGATTTCCCTGGTGGTCGGAGGGAAGCCGGCTATTCCCAAAACACTGTCTCCCTATGTTTTCCTACAAGTTCTGGGTGCTGCCATGTTCCTGCCATTGCTGTTCCATGACCACAGGTAAGGGGAACCAGGCCACAAGCCCTGGAGCTGTCCCAGAGCAGTGTCCAAGCTGAAGGAGATGTGGGATGATGCCCACCATGGAGGGCACACCAGAGGCAGAGGCTCCACCCACGCTCCTGGCGGAGCTGATCGTGCTCCTGTCCTCCTCCCCAGCCGAGCTGTCAGCACATGGGCCCATCCTCCTGCATTCCTCCTGTCAGCCCATTGTTTTAATCCTTGGAACTATTTTATTAAGTCACCCCACTTCACCCACTCAGCAGTGTCTCCCAGAGAAACAAGTGGAAACTCTCCAACGGCGCCGCTGGAAAAGAAAAGGAAGGTGAATAACAGCTTGAAGGATTAAGGGAGCAGCTCCCAAGCGGTGTGAGCGAAGGTCAGCCAGGACACAGACAATGGCATCGGAAGCATGGCTGGGAATCTTGGTGGCACAGCAACCCAAAAACCAGCTGAGCTGCCAGGTTTCAGAACGGCTCCAAAAAAGGCAGCAGAGACCAGGGAGTACTTGACACATTGGTAATGTGGAAAAACAAAACAAAATAAATCCAGGCGGATCACGCGCGGTGAGAGCAGAGTGAGAAAAGTTCTGGCTCAGCCCTGACACCTCGAGTGCTTGACTAGACTGCAGCCTGCCTTCCCTGCTCCCTGAGGGTACACAGCCAGCATTCCCAAAATCAGGAGAGTGCCAGGCAGGGGCAAAGCTCACTCACAATGGAAAAGTGGTGGTAAAACCCCCAGGATCATCCTTCTTTTCCCCCTCCACTCCAAAGCCATCTTTTCCAAGCAGGATGGTGTTGCAGAGGGAAGCAGACAGCTGGAGTTCAGGATGTTTTTCTGGGAGGGAGATGCCAAGCCATGGGCAGCAGTCTCAACTGGGATGCAAGTGTTGGACACGGTTGGATGTGACCATTTGGATGGCAGACAGAAAAAACAAGGAACCTGGCAGCTTTTTGGGAAATCTGAACGGGACGTTTTGTCCCATTCCCTGCATTTCTGGCTGACTTGGTCCCTGATATGAAGGTTTCCTTCACCAGCAGTTCTTGCAGCAAGGATTTCTTCAAGAAACTAAAATTTTCAGAGGAGGAAGACAAGCCCTGCAGAGGAGAGTCCAGATCCCAGACAACTCTAAACAACTAAGGGATATGATGTGCACCCTAATCTGTTTGAATCTGGGCTTATTTTTGTGCAGTGATAAAGTGATTCTACGTCAGGGATTTAAATGCTGCAAAGGGATGTGTAAATGTTTGGGAAAAAATCAGTGCTCTCAGGAATAATCTCAACACTCTTCATTAGAAGTAAAACCAGGCCTAGGAAGGTGTTCTGTCCATTGCCCATTCCAAAAACATCTTAGGAACACTTGCCAGGCAGAGCACAGCTCTGATTTGTATGAGAAATGCCTGACTCACAGATCTTGGCAGACAATTATCAAAGATTAAGATATTTAAAATCTAGAGGCATTTGAAACCAAAATATTGTTCTGACCCAGCTCTAACACCTAAATAAACAGTGACCACACAGGAACAAGTGTTCAGTGCACAGCCAGCACCTCTGATAATAGGGCCTCATGGTTTGGGTTCTGCCAAACTGCTGAGGTTTCATGGAAGAAAAAAAAACCCAAAAAGATTTAGATACAATTCCAAAAGAGTCTGATCATCACAACCTTAAATTGGCAGCTCTCCTGCTGTTGCTATACCTACATCCAAGTAAACTCCTCATATTGCTCAACTTCAAGTCAGCAATGGTTTCCTGGAAAGGCCAGATCTTAAATAAGTGTCAAATAAGTGAACGTGTCCCCAGCTCTATGGCCTTTGAACATCCACACGCAGCCCACCACAAAATGTAAAGGTCTAATTACACCTTCCTGAGCTTCCAGGGCCACACCTCCGGGCTGAGAGCTCCCGAGGGCCGGGGGCTGGGCCGGTGCCTCCCCATTGTACGGAGCACGCTAAGGCAGGATGCTGCCGCCGGCCAGGATGTGATTCAGCGTCCTGTTTTGAACACTTCATGAAGTCAGCAACTTCTGCCCCGAGATCTCCCACCAGCTCCCCAGGACACAATCAATCTGCAGCCAGCAGGACTTGTCAAGGCTGTAATGAGCTGCTGTCCCCACAAATAAATCCTCAAGGCAGCTGCCCCCATGTTCCTCCTGCCCTGAGTGCCTGCCCGGCACTGTGGACACGGCTGTGGGTACAAGGCGTTCACTCAGTGCTGCTACAGCAAAACATGCTCCAAAATCCCTAAAGAAATTAAGGATCAAGGTGCTAAAAGATCATTATGGTGCACTAAAATATAATAGACATGAAATGTAAATCAAGTGTATAAAATATATACATATGTGATATAAGATACAATGGTGTCCTGTGGTGTGTACCAGAGGGATGATCATGGAATTATTTAGGTTGGAAAAGACTTCCAAGATCAAGTCCTGCTGTTCCTCAGCTTTGCCAAGGCCACCACTAAACCATGTCCCCAAGTGCCACATCCACGCAGCTTTTCAATTCCTCTAGGGATGAGGAGTCAATCACTGCCCTGGGAACCCTATTCCAACACTTGACAACTCTTTCCATGAAGGAATTTTCCCTGATATGCAATCTAAACCTGCAGTTGCTCTGTTAAGAGTCTGTCTGCACCAATGACTCCTCCTGTTGATCACTGATCTGCAAATATACACAAGCCCAACCCTGAAAACCTCTACCTCCCACAGCTCCTCTTGCCAGCTCTTAAAATTTCGTTTAGAGGAGCCAAACAAGAACAATTCTTTCCATAGCCATCTTCAGGCTCGATCAGAACCTGGAGATAACTAACTTCCAGGCCCTTCCACAGTGGTTCAACCTCTATCTCTGCAGAAGGTGCCTGAGAACACTCACCCGGCGCTGCATTCAGCCTGTGATTGGAAAGCCAATAATGGCAAAGATTACAGAATGACTGGCTAAACAAACCTATTTATATTTGTAATTAAAACCAGTGATTATCTTGCTGTGTTTGCCAACCACATCTGAGAATCAGCCAACACTCACAGAGCGATCTGGGTTGTACAACATCTCCTCTGCCTCGGTGTGACAGAGCCAGCACATGGCCAGGAGTGAGAACCAACTGGGTCACACCAAAAAGGAAAAACTGCACATCCAGCCCTGTGCCAGAGCAGGCAGCTGGGAAAGAGCTGGGCTCTGCTCTGCCTCCTCCTTGATAGCATCTCCTCAGAGTTTGCTCAGAGCTGGAGCAGCAGGATCTGGGGCTGAGATAAGGCCACAGGCACTGCACGCATGAGGCTCGCACGGAACTCGATCTCGGAGACCTTAAGGCTGTGCTTAAGTCCAGGCTAACACATCCTCCCATGAGCTTGGCCTAGCCCTGACAGCAGTTTTACAAAGATTTGGGTGAGCTGTGGGTACACTGTACCAGCAGGGGAAAAAAGAGATCAAGCCACAGCATCTCTCTGATGGTTATCCAAGAGGGAAGGTTTGAGCAGACACTGATAACACAGCTCAGATGTGCAGCTTCTGGCTGCACTGAGCCCAACAGGGCTCTCAGATCTCTTACTTTTCCTTCTGCTCTGAGTCTTTACCCTCAGGGAGCAATACAAACTCCTGGCTGCCTGCTGGGAGCAGTGTGGATATTACATTGTCAAAGCTTCCACAAAATTTTTGGTAACAGAGAACAAGATGACTTAAAGCAGATTAATGTCTAAGAAAATGCAGATAGCAGCAATATCTTTGAACCTAGAGCATGTCCCCTTGGTCTGTTCTGGGGTAGAAGCTGTTCCAGGGAGAAAGAAAAGCACTTTGGAATGACAGAAACCATAAGGAAGGATGATCAGGGAGCAGCAAGACGTGGCTGGGTGCAAAACCATTATACAGACCTGTTCCTCCAAGAAAACAATCAGATGGCTCATGGAACCACATCCAACTATGCAACCTCAAATGAAAATTCCAGCATGTTTTGGAATGAACAAAAATAACTGTTCACCAGGCAGATGAATACATTATGTCATAAATGTGTACTAGCACAGCCATCCTGTATTGATGAAACACAGCTTGAGCTGGCAGCATGCTGGGGACATGTTTCCAACAATTCTTCCTTTTCCTTCACCCTTAGATCTCCAAAGTCTGCAGAGCCAGGGGCTGGACTGCTGACCCCTGTGCTCAGAGCACATGTGACAAAGCCCAGCTGTCACCAAGGCTAGACCAGGATTGAACGAGGCACAAACACCAGCACAGGCCATCCTGCAGGGATTTTTCAGAGAAGCAACAGCACAATGAAGTTGAACAATTCTGCCACCCCCTGGGCACCGGGCAGAGTCTCAGCAGATTGAACCAGAGCAGGGAAGGGGACAGCAGCCAGTGGGAAGGGGACAGGATCGACCCACCAAACCAAGAGGAGCTCCATTCATCATCTGTGTTATGTCTGCATATTTCCTGCAGCTCTTGGCAGTGTTTCCCCCCGAGGACAGCAGAGGCTGTACGTGAGAGCCATCTGATTCTCGAGGTCTGTCTGGCTATTTAATTACCAGATTCTTATCCTGACAATCGTATACGGAAGAACAGCCCCAGGAGACTGAAGGACAGAGGAAGCTCATGGGATCTCAGTGTCCAACGTCAGTGCTGCAGCATTTTTTTCAACAGCCAGGAGAAAAGCATCAGACTTTAAGCCTGGTCTAAGTGCATCTACACTCCTGGTGGCTCTGGTCAGTGGTGGATGCACATGCCTGGCTTGCAAAGAGGCCAGACAGACCAAAGGTGGACACAAATCCAAAGATTTATTTGTACAGTGAGAACATTTGCAGTGAAGAGGATAAAGCTGTATTTTCTCTTTCAGCAAAGAACTGTATATCCAAAAGAGGAGGCTACTATCCCGCTTGGTTACATGTTGCTGTTTAATACCACACGGGGAAAAGCACAAGAGTTAGGGTTCTGTGGCTGCTCACGGCTCCAGCAGGTTCCTACTGGGGCCTTACATTGTACAAGGAGCGGAACAAGGAATCCTGAATTTTGATTTCATCAGTACAAAATCCATTCCCCACACAGTCAGCTCTCAAATGGCATTACAGACAGCCAAGAAATGCCCATACACACAGGAGAGCAGACACACAGCACGTCTGTCTGCAACCCATGTGCGTGCACACAGGACAGCCATGGAATTCCAGGCCTCCCAGGCAGGCTGCAGCCAGGAGACACCATCCCAGAATTCAGAAACAAAAAAGTCCAACAACTTCCTTCTCTGTCCACGAGCAGCCTTGCTTTCTGGTCTCTGACTTCACTTGCAGGGCAAACACAGTCCAAGCAGCAGCACGAGCAGCTTTTCTTTTCCTGAAGCCAGGATAAGGAAAGCAGGAAGGAGGGACAAGGAGTGCTGAGCCACTGCTGTGCCTTTGCACTGCTCCCCTGGGCTGTGGTTTACAGGTTATAGGGTAAGTGCTGCCTGCAAGAGCCAGGCTCAGAGTGAACCAGCCACAGCATTACTCAGAGCCCATTAGCCAGGGCCCCAGCACATGAGCTTGTGTCACCACTTTAGATCTGCACAATGTCAGCAAGAGGAGCCTCTCTCTTCTCTGGCAGGATGGCTCAGCCCTTTCTTACCCTCACATGAACACAGCGGCTCTGCACGACCCCAAGGAGGCAAATTCCTGGTAAATAATACCCAGGAATGAGCAGAGCTCTCCTCTCCCTACCCTGGGAGCAGAGTCCCCTTCCTGAGTGGAGCCCCAGCCTCAGGGAGCAGCAGCAGAGCCAGAGATGCTATGATAACTCTAAAGTGCTGTGGCCAGAGCTGACCAGTAATTTTCCAGTGTCTTCTCAGGAATGGAAAGAGGATCACAAACTCTCTTTTATTCTTTCATCTCATTCAATGCTCATCTCAAAACTGATGAGGAAGAGAGCATCTCCAGGTTCAGCTCTCTGCAGACAAGGCCATCCCCTTCAGGCAAGGGGACCTCTGTGGGATCAGGATTCAGATGCTTGGCAGACAATTAACAACACTGGAAACTTAGAGCCCAAAAGTTCAGCTTACCTCACATTTAGTCTTCGCTCTTCATCACTGCCGACCTCCGCCTGAGGGGAGGAAAGGACACCAGAGAGTTACACGTTGGTTGTTTGCAGGTGACACCTTTAAATAAAATCCCTGCACCAGCAGGGTGCGAGGGGCTGTTTTCCACGGGGCTTTTCTTCCCTGGGCCAGGGATAAATGAGACTCCCTAGTGCTGTATGGCACCAGCACCCGGCGCCGGGTGACAAAGGGGCTCACGGGGATTTGAAAGCTATTAGGTCCTAATCCTGCAAGCCGGTCCTGGAGCGCAGAGCGCTTTGAAGAGCGCCAGCCCCGACGTCACCGCGCACACCTCGCTCCCGCTGCGCACACACGTGAGGGCAGCAGCTGGCAGCCAGGGATGGGCACAAATAACTGGCACTCGGGGCGTCCCAAGCACCAGGACACAGCCAAAAGTGCTCCCTGGGACTGTCCCAGCTCCAGCACCTGATGTGCAGCTCCAGGGATCACACCGGCAGGACAAGGAGGCCACTTCCAGCTGGTGCTGGCACACGTGTCCCCAAGCTGGGACAATGAGCGTCCTCTGCCTGCTGCCTTCCTGGGGAACACGCTGCTTTGGTGGCAGGTGTGGATTAAAATGGGCACTTTTGCACCAGACACTTGGGGAAAGCCCCCCTGGAAGCAAATCTGGCTGCTCAGGTGATACTACACTTAACTGAGTCTCCTCAAAAGAGAAGTGTGACCTCAGCCTGCTTCCAAACCCAAGCATTTCACAGAATCACGCTTTCCAGTCATCCCCTTCAACTTCCCTAGTGGCTTCTAGACAAAATTCCTTATTAGAGAAAAGCAGAGTTGGGGCTAATTGCATCCAGAGCTGACAAAAAAAAGAAACCAAAACAACAGGCTCTGAGATAGTTCTTCTTTGGTCCTGCATGAGTACGGAGGAGAAAGGGCTGGGAACATCCCCTTGGAGAGCAGGGCTGTGCTGGGGAGAAGACTTGGGCAAAAAAGCAAAGCAGAGACATTACATAAAATCCTTCACACTCACAACACACTCAATCCTGACAAAGCTGGAGGGATGCAAGCCTTGCAGGAATCAGGCTCCATCAGTGCTGACACTTGGGGAGCATCCTGGTATTTCCTACAGCATTGCTCAGAACTCACATGAAATAAGGGTCCCTGTAAGAGTTATTTGTTTCTAGGTGGTTTTGTACAAGATAAAAATAAGCAAATTGCATCATTTCAAATGTTTAAGACGGGAGCTATGGAGGGATGAGGGGACCTGGATTACTCCCCATCCTCTCATTTAGGATTTGGGAGGCTGCAGGGCACAGGAGCTGCTCTGCTGACAATCTGTGAGAACCAAGCAAAGGCAGGGGGAAAAAATCCTGCAAACGCAACAGCAGAGGCCGGATATTGGAACCGTGGCCACTTGGAGGAAGGGAGATGCACAAGGCTGTCCCGACTGACCCAGCAGAGGGTGAGGAGCATACCATGGCTATTTTTAGTCTGTTTACAGTGCAGAGCTGGGCTGCAGGCAGGGCCCCAGAGCACCCCGAGTTCCAGTGCCCCCACTGGCAGATCCCCCAGCCCTGGGAAGGTCTGGAGGTCTGGCAGGTTTGGGACCTTTGCAGGGTCACCCTCCTGTTTGTTTGGGGCCGTCACGTAGCAACAAAAGGGAGAAAAACTTTTTTCCTTTTTAAACAAACGTGACTGTGAGGATGATGACTCTTGGATGTCGTCAGCTGGGGCTCAGCAGCAGGGCTGGGCCTGGAGCTGCTGTGGGCTCCTCTCCTGCAGGAGCTGAGCTGTTCCCAAAGCTGACTTTCCCTGTATTTTCTACAAAAAACTGCAGGCAAGCCAAAGGAAGGCAGCAGAAGGCTGCCACGCTGAGCCCTCCCACCCTGTCCTGCTCAGAGCACCCCTGGGAGCTGGCAGGGTTTTGGGAGGCACCACACACTGTGGGGATGCTGTGGAGCTGCAGCTGCTCATCCCACCATGGCCAGACCCCAGCAGGCACTGCCCGTCCCTCCCTGGGGACTGTGCTGAGCGTGGCCACTCTGAAGGAGCACGGGGACAGGGAGGTGTGTGGAAGGGAGACGCACAAGCAGTGCAAGTTTGCAAGTGTGTGTGAACCACTCTCACCTAAGAATTTATGGCTCACTATGTCAAGGCAGCAGCATCCATTTTATAAATTCCTTTGGGCTCTTGAGTTAGGAGAGGCCACAGTAGCACAGTCACAATTAGCAAGGATGTGTGGTCATCATTTCCCATTAAAATATATTCCAGTAATTATTCAGCTAAAAGCCCAAATGAACCTTGGTTTTCCCTTGCAAGAAAGATCCTAAAAGAACAGGGCCAGGCTGGCAGCTTTTGATAGGATCTTTCTTTAAATGAAGTTTTCAAAAAACAACATGCTGAATCTGGAAATCATAATTTTATGTTATTTCATGCCAGAAGAGACCACTCTAACAGGACTCAGTGTCTTCCTTTGGGAGCCACCACAGCACAGCTGAGCTGTGGATGCTGGTGGCAGAAATGCCATGGACAACACCTGCTGGCAAATTTGGGGAGATCCCCCAGCCCTGGGAAGGTCTGGAGGTCTGGCAGGTTTGGGACCTTTGCAGGGTCACCCTCCTGTTTGTTTGGGGCCGTCACGTAGCAACAAAAGGGAGAAAAACTTTTTTCCTTTTTAAACAAACGTGACTGTGAGGATGATGACTCTTGGATGTCGTCAGCTGGGGCTCAGCAGCAGGGCTGGGCCTGGAGCTGCTGTGGGCTCCTCTCCTGCAGGAGCTGAGCTGTTCCCAAAGCTGACTTTCCCTGTATTTTCTACAAAAAACTGCAGGCAAGCCAAAGGAAGGCAGCAGAAGGCTGCCACGCTGAGCCCTCCCACCCTGTCCTGCTCAGAGCACCCCTGGGAGCTGGCAGGGTTTTGGGAGGCACCACACACTGTGGGGATGCTGTGGAGCTGCAGCTGCTCATCCCACCATGGCCAGACCCCAGCAGGCACTGCCCGTCCCTCCCTGGGGACTGTGCTGAGCGTGGCCACTCTGAAGGAGCACGGGGACAGGGAGGTGTGTGGAAGGGAGACGCACAAGCAGTGCAAGTTTGCAAGTGTGTGTGAACCACTCTCACCTAAGAATTTATGGCTCACTATGTCAAGGCAGCAGCATCCATTTTATAAATTCCTTTGGGCTCTTGAGTTAGGAGAGGCCACAGTAGCACAGTCACAATTAGCAAGGATGTGTGGTCATCATTTCCCATTAAAATATATTCCAGTAATTATTCAGCTAAAAGCCCAAATGAACCTTGGTTTTCCCTTGCAAGAAAGATCCTAAAAGAACAGGGCCAGGCTGGCAGCTTTTGATAGGATCTTTCTTTAAATGAAGTTTTCAAAAAACAACATGCTGAATCTGGAAATCATAATTTTACGTTATTTCATGCCAGAAGAGACCATTCTAACAGGACTCAATGTCTTCCTTTGGGAGACACCACAGCACAGCTGAGCTGTGGGTGCTGGTGGCAGAAATGCCATGGACAACACCTGCTGGCAAATTTGGGGCAGCATTTTTGGGAGGAAAAATGAGAATTTTAGTCACCCCACAGAAAATACAATCACTAGCAGCAGCTCTGACACAAAGCAATGCCTCGGACAGATGTACATGGCAAGGCCTGCTTTGACTCCTCTCCCACCTGCACCAGTTAAATCCAGTCTAATTCCACTGCCTGCTCTGGGTTACAGCTCATTCTCATCTCTCTAGATTGGGTGGCCACTAGGTCTTGTTTAAGACTCTGTCTAAACCAGATCCCACAAAATTCCTTCTGAAAACTCCTTAGAAAAGTGCAACTCCCTTCTCCAAGTTCCTCAGCTGGCACAGCGTGGCCCAAACTGTGTCCCTGCAGCCAGGGACCCCCCGCAGCCCCTGGGGCCAGGGAGAACCCGGGAGCTTTGTGGCTCCCCCTCCTGCTCCCCCCTCAGACCAGCTAATCGGGGGAGTCACAGGGAGCTGACAGGTGACAAATAGGATTGTTTACCTGGCAGGAGTGGGGACAAAGCGAAGCCAAGGGCAGTGAACATCAAAGGAAAGAAGCGTGGGGGGAGAGGGATGCACGGGAGGATGTGCAGAGAAACAGCAGGCCTGTCTTTGAGGGTCACAAAGGAGATGGGTTGGGAGGGGAAAAGGGAGAAGAAAGAGAAACTGGAGGTGCAGCTGTGTTTGGATGGCACGTGGGAGCTGTGTGGGGGAAAGCAGAAGCCCAAGGCTGGGCAGAGGCAGGAGAGGGCATTTCTGGGGCACAGGAGTGGAGGGGGTGTGCAGCAGAGCTGGCACACGCAGAGTGCCAGGCCAGCAGCACACGGATGGCACCATGGGGCAGGTGAAGTGGCAGGTCCAGGTCCTGGAGCAGCAGAGCAGGGAGAAGGAGAGGGCAGCAGCATGGTGGAGGTGTGAGGAGTGGCACAGGTATGGGGTGGAGCAGGATGGCAGCTGCTCCTGAAGAGCTGACAATGGTCACCTTGGGGAAGGGCTGCTGTGAGCTCCCTGAGGGGCAGGAGCTGCAGCAGATGTGGGGAAAGGCGGTGCCATGGCAGGGACAGAGGGATAACACAGGGAAAAGCAGAGCATCCCTGGGGCAGGAGTGGTGGCAGCTCTGGGATGCCAAGCAGGCACACTCTGTTGCCAAGGGCCAGCACAGCTGCTCTACAAAGACAGGCCCAGCACTCTGCCCAGAGATTTACCTGGCAAGAGAGAGGTGAAGAAGGCTGCCCGAGGGTTTAGGGAGCTCAGGCTCCCTGTCAGCTGAGGGCTGGAATGAGGGACAGCCACAGGGGAATGGGGCTGTGTCTGGGGAGGGGATGGCAGGACAGACCCAGGCCTGGCTCAGCCTGGCAGCATCAATGGGGCTGGACAGCATCGGGGGCTAGAGGAAGGGATGGGATGGCTGAGGGCTGTGAGGGGCTGAGCTGGGCCGGGGAGTGGTGGGGGTTGTGGGGCTCAGGGCCACGGGGGCTGTAATGGGAGGAAGGCTGGGGGGAAGTGGATATGAGGGACCAGGGGACTGTAGGGCTGGGAGCCATGAGGGACCAGAGCCTGTGAAGGGCATGAAACCAGGGACTGGGGAGACTGTGAGGGGATGAAGACAGGGAACAAGTGGCTGCGCAGGGCCAGGGGGCCGCGAGGGGGTGGAACCAGGGGCTGGAGGGGGAAAGCTGTGAAGGGCCAGAGCCGTGAGGCCGGGACCATGAGGAACCTTGGTCTGTGACGGTGATGGAGCCAGCAGCTCTGGGTTACGGGATGCTGGGGGGGCTGCAGGGGCCTGTCCCCGAGCGGGGCCTCACCCCGCCCCTCCCCGCTCCCCATCCGCCGCCGCCGCGCCCGGGGCTCACTCTCCCCTTCCCTCCCCGTCCCTGCCCATCCCGTCACCGCTCACCTCGCTCGTGCTGGCCGAGGAGGCGGCGCTGGGGGTCGGCGAGCGCTGCAGGGTGACCAGCGCCATGGCTGCAGCTGCGGGGCTGCGGCCGCCTCCCCCTCACGCCGGGAAGGGGCGGGGCCGGGGCGGGGCCTACGAGGGAAAGGGCGGGGCTTGGAGGGGGCGTGGCTTCGGTGTGTGGGCGTGGTTCGCTTGCCGTAGTAGGCGTGGTTTGTTGTGGTGGGCGGGGCTTCCCAGCCCATCCCACCCCCAAATCCCATTCCATGGCCGGGACACCTTGCACTAGGTAAGGTTGTTCCAAACCCTGTCCGACCTGGCCTGGGACACTTCCCGGGATGGGGCAGCCACAGCTTCTCTGGGCAGCCTGAGCCAGGGCCTGCCCAGCCTCACAGAGAGGAATTTCTTCCCAATATCCCATCTAACCCTGCCCTCTGGCAGTGGGAAGCCATTCCCCCTGGTCCTGTCACTCCAGGCCCTTGTAAATAGTCACTCTCCATTTTCCTGTCAGGCTGCTTCAGGTGCTGGAAGGCCACAATTAGGTGCCTCCGAAGCTTTCTCTTTTCCAGGCTGAACAATCCCGATACCCTCAGCCTCTCTTCCTATTGGAAAACTGAGCCAGAAGCACTCAATTTTTCCAGATCCCACAGGAATCTTGTGTTCAAGAAGCAACTGGATGTGACATTAGTGCTGTGGTCTAGTTGACAAGATGGTGATCAGTCAAAGGTTGACCTCAGTCGTCTTTTCCAATCTAAGGGATTCTGCAAATCCAGACCCTGGGAAGTCATAGAGTCACTACTGCTGGAAAAGACCTCCAGGACCATGTCCACTAAACACATCCCTGTGTCCTGGTCTGCCAGTGGTCACCATGGAGACAAGAGGCAGGGGTGGCTTTTTGCCACTGATGGTGGTGACCCCGTTTTCCATGACTCTGGGGCCTCCTGCCAGTGGCATCACGTGGGAACTCCACCTCCCAGAGCGAGAGCAGACTTTGGCCCTGCTGCCCTGGACACTCAGACCTTGTCCTGCTGGGCTGTAACAACAATTCTGACTCTGAAGCCTCTGGACACGGCAGCGACTGCTCCGGGGACCCCACACTCCACAGGTAAACTGGTGGAAAATGTGTGTTCCCATTATTTTTTGGCAGATCCTCCTCAGCTGGGGCTGCAGGGGCAGCTGGGGCGAGTCCCTGTCCCTGGTGGAGGAGGTGACCCGCGTTCCTGAGGGTTATAAAACCATGGCAGATGGGAAGCAGCTCCCACTGTGCCATTCCAATGACTCATCCCTCCATCCTGGCAAATGCCATCCCCCCGTTGTCACAGCAGAGATGCTGGACTTCACCTTGTCCAAAAAAAACTCTGCAGGCTAGAATTTATTCCTGCTCCCAGAACCAGGCAAGGATCTGCACCCCCAGCCCTTCCCCAAACTGGTGTTTGTCCACTCCCTGCACAGGCAGTGACCACAGGGCTTTTCCAAGGCAGGAAAATGCTGTCAGGAGGGAGCCAGAGGATGGAGAGGGGCTGCAGCTGTGCCCCAGTTCTGGCCCCTCAGTTTGGGAAGGGCATTGGGGCTCTTGAGCTCATCCAGAGGAGGGCAACTGGGCTGGTGAGGGGCCTGGAACACAAACCCCGTGAGGAAAGACTGAGGGAGCTGGGGGTGCTCAGCCTGGAGAAAAGGAGACTCAGGGGTGCCCTCCTCACTCTGCACATCTCCTGAAAGGTGCCTGTGCTCAGCTGGGGCTGGGCTGTCTCCAGGAACTGACAGAACAAGAGGTCTCAGTCTTCAGCTGTGCCAAGGGAAATACAGGTTGGATATTAGGAAAAAGGTTTTTTATGAAAAGAGTGATAAAGTTCTGGAATGGCTGCCCGGGGAGGTGGTGCAGTCACCATCCCTGGGTGTGTTTAACAGAGCCTGGATGTGGCACTGCGTGCCAGGGTTCAGTTGAGATTTTGGGGCTTTGTTGGACTCGATCTTGAAGGTCTCTTCCAACCTGGTGATTCTGTGATTCTGTGATTTGCAGCCAGAATTTACCCACAGCCATTCTCCCAGCTGTGCCTGGAAGGTTTGGGGTGCACCCTCACGTGCAGCCCTGTGGGTGACAATGGTGTGAGGCTCCAACCTTGCACTCATCACACCTGGCATTGCTCCCTGGGAAAAGCCTGCTGCTTCCCACCATTTTTATCCGTGCCCACCTCTTGCCTCCAGCCCATGCCAGTGGCTGGGAAGGATTGTGAGCTGCTCAGAGCAGGGCTGGGTCACTGGGAGTGGGGGGTTCACAGTGTCCCTCTGCAGTGGGAGCTCCAGCACCTCCCTGGCTGCTCAGGGACGCAGAGGAGGATCCCTGGGGCAGGACACACCTGAGCTCCTTGTGCCAGGTGAGCAGTGCAGCCATGCCAGCCGAGCTGCAGCTTTTCTGCTGGCACAGCCAGGGGTGGAGACACATTCCCCAGCCAGTGTGAGGAACCACAACCCCCCACGCATGATTCCTGGATCAGAGCTTGAGGAGGGCTAGGAGGCTTTAAACAAAACACTCATGAGGATCTCAGCGCTTCCCTGCTGCTCTGGCAGCGGAGCTGAGGCTCCTGCAGGAGCTGAAGCTCCCCCGTGGTGTCCCCAGCTTGTCCAGCAGCCCCAGCTCTGCCCTGGGAGCCCTCATCCCCCGCAGGAGCCGGAGCCATGCGTGTGGCCATCATCGGGGCCGGGGTGATCGGGCTCTCCAGCGCCCTGTGCATCCATGAGCAGTTCCACAGCCTGCTGCCCTCCCTGGAGCTGGAGGTCTACGCCGACCGCTTCACCCCCCACACCACCAGCGATGGGGCAGCCGGGCTGTGGCAGCCCTACCTGAGTGACCACGGCAACCTGCAGGAGACGTAAGGCACGAGGAGGAGGAGGAGGAGGATGGTGCCTGTCCCTCTCCCTGTGTGCCATCAGCTGCCCTGGCACAGCTCCGTGGGGCTGGCAGAGCCACCACTGTCCCATTCTCATCCCAGGCTCTGGAATAAAGAGACGTTCGATTACCTCCTCGGGCAGCTGCACTCCCCAGCAGCCAAGGAAATGGGACTTTTCCTCATTTCTGGCTACAACCTGTTCACGGAGCCGGCGCCGGTAAGGAGATGAAGGGAGGTCACAGGCAGGCTGGGAAGGGTTTCAGCTCAGCAGCTGCCTGCTGTGGGCAGGGCTGTGCTTCTTCCAGCCAGGGCTTCCCAATATTTCCAAGTTTTCCCTATGATGGTGCCTGGGACATGGTGTTTTCTGTGCTCCCGAGGCAATATTGGTGTGAGGATCCAATAGGAGAGTGGGAGTGACAGAGCCTGTCCAGCCGTGCTGGCAGCTGCACATCCAGCTGTGTCCCTCTGGGATGGGCTGTGTCCCATGGGATGTGTCCCATGATCCCCCCACAGCTCCTGTCCCACGGTGATCCCAGCCCATTAATGATCTCAGAGCTCTTTTTCTTCAGGACCCATCCTGGAAGAACATTGTCCTGGGATTCAGGAACTTGACACCAAAAGAACTCGAACTCTTCCCTGGCTACAGGTATTTTTCAGTTTGTTTTTTGGAGACTCGGGTAGGACAGTCCTGGATATCTCCTGAATACAGTCCTGGCATGAGGCAGTGGGAAAAGGAACTGCAGGTGTAGAAATGCCCTCACTTCTTTAAAACTGCTTCCCTTCAAATAAGTAGGAAACAGCTCAAATGGCAAAAAAAGCAGCAACCAAGCACAGAAACCATTCCAGCTCCTCTCTTACCTCACCTTGCCTCAATGTCAAATTAGGGGAGGAAAACCAGAAGGTGTTTTATGCTGTAAAAAGGGAGGAAAAATCATGCACTGATGTGAGGAGGATCCCAGGGGGAATTGGGTTCCCAGATGCACAGTGGCTGTCAGGAATGTTGGGGCAGGAGGCTCCTGCAGGTCCTCCCAGCCTCCTCTCCTCCTGTTTCAGCTATGGCTGGTTCAACACGGCGCTGATGCTGGAGGGCAGGAGTTACCTGCCCTGGCTCACCAACAGGTGAGTGCAGCTGCTCCTGTTCCCTCTGGCTGCAGGTGTGGATTTTCATCCTGCACATCAGGATAGGGTGGGCAGAGATGCATCCCTGGGAAGCAGGGAAGAGGCTCTGGAATCCTGTTCAATGCCCCGGTGGGGTAACACTCTAACAGTGGGCCCAGGAGTGCATTTTTTGCATGACAAAAATGAAAGCAATGGGATACTTGGAGTTGCATCCAATGGCTTTTGGCTTTGGAAGAATTCGGGCCTTGGTTTTATTCCTGTAATTTCTAATGCTGAGCAGGTGTCCTGGCATGGAACATTTGCTTTTAATTTGCCAGTAACAAATGAACTTGTGCTTCCCAGGCTGACGCAGAGGGGAGTGAAGTTTTTCCATAAGAAGGTTGAGTCTTTCCAGGAGGTGAGTGGGGATGTGGAGCCAGGGCAGAGGGCACAGCCCCATCCCAGAGTGGAGAAGCAGCATCCAGCAGGCAGGTGCTGCTCTGGATATTCCTTGGCATGAGTGATGGGCCAGGGAACAGCAGCAAGACTATGCCAAGATGCAGGAAATAAATTCTACCAGGAAAGATAAAGGGTCTTGGGTATTGAGGGATGGCTGACAGAGGATGGGGTAGAGCATTTATCCAGCATGGATTGGCTGCTTTCCCTGGAATGGCTTGGTGGCACACATGGGATGTCAGCAGGAGCTGGCTGGGGAAGAAGCTGTGCCCTGGATCTGGCCCTTATGCTTTATCCATTTCCTGACTGTTGGAAAGAGCACTTGGCTCGTTTGGAAGCAGGAATGTTGTGTCTCTGTGGCAACATCCCTGTGTGCTGCTCCCAGCCGTGTCCCTCTCTCCTCAGCTGTTTTCCCAGGGTGTGGATGTGGTCCTGAACTGCAGTGGGATGCGCTCAGGGGACCTGCAGCCCGACCCAGAGCTGCAGCCTGGCCGGGGCCAGATCATCAAGGTGAGCTGGGGCAGGCCTGGGGGCTTCCCAAAAACCCATCTGTTACCACAAGGAGTGTCTGTGCCCTCTGGGGAAAACCATGGGCTTGTGGCTGGATCCACACTGGGATCAGGTCCTGATTCCCAGCAAACACTGCTCATGTGGAACCAACCAGATCCCATTCCTGGTTCAGCTGTGGGAATGCCCTCAGCCTCCAGCCTGTTTCTCCATTGGGTGAGGGCTGGGGGAGGTCAGAGGCACAATGCTGATAATAAAAAGACAAAATCTTTGGGGGAAGACGGTGATTATTTGGAGAAGCACAGGCGAGTAGGAAGCTCCTCCCTACCTGCATGCCTGTTTTCCCATCTTCCCAGGGAAGCCAGCACAGGGAACACTGAGCTAAGGGAGGGTCCCATATCTGGACCCTCGTGTCCCTCCCACTGTCCCCTGAGCCTGGCACCCACTCTCCAGCTCTGAATTCCTCCCCTTCATCTCCCAGGTCCTGGCCCCGTGGGTGAAGCATTTCATTATCACTCACGACCTGAAATCCGGGATCTACAACTCACCCTACATCATCCCAGGGTAGGTGACAATGGCTGGAGAGCTCAGCCCTGGAGGGTCCCTCTTTTTGCTTTTGTGCTTCCCAATGATCAAGCAAGGTTTTGGAAGAGTCCAGCCAGCACAGTCTCTTCCAGGCCCCCCTCAGCCTTAACTTGCCTCTTGTCCTTTATTAATCCACAGGAGTTTGGGGCAGCAGCAGCACCAATCTCTGTGTTCCTATCCAGAGCCATCCCTTTCCTTCCAGCTCTTCCTGAGCCAGGCAGGAGCAGACCTGTTTGATAAGGGTGGAATTATCTGTCTGCTTTGTCCAGACAAGGAAGGGCTGACAGGATTTAATAAGTGACTTGCTCACGAGCAGACGTGCAGGCACCTCTCTCTGCCTGCTCCATGTGGGAGTTTCTCCCACAGGAATATTTTGGAGGCTCAGGGTGTAGCAGGATCCAACATCACACTCACACAGTGTCCCTCCATGTGGTGGCCCCACAGGGGACAGCTGGGGACAAGCCACCACCGTGTGTCTCCTTTGGCTCCTGGTACAGGAGTGAGTTCACAGTCCTGGGAGGGGTTTACCAGCATGGAAACTGGAGTGAGGAGAACAGTGCCAAGGATCACAAATCCATCTGGGACAGCTGCTGCCGGCTGCTCCCGGCTCTCCAGGTGGGTGACCTGACTGCCAGCAAGGGGCACGGGGAGCTGGGGGTGCTCAGGATGCAGGAATGAGTGCTGGGACAAACCACAGGAGCTCGGTGTTTCCACGAGTCAGGGTTTCTGTGTGTCCATCATGGATACCTGGGGTTCTTCCACCTGGCTGAGGGACAGGCAGGGCTGGGGCTGGCACTGAGACAAGGTTTGTAGGGATAATAATTACTCATTTATAGAACCAGAGCTCTGGGAGGTTCCAGCCCTCTGTCTCCACACCTTTAGAGAAGGGTTGTGTCCACTCCCAGTGCTGCTGTTATTCCCTGGATTAGCAGGAAAGGCGGTGTGGGGCTTTGGCACAGGGATTTGCCTCAGCTCCAGGCTGGCACTGCCATCCCAAATCGCTCTGCCTGGAGCTGCTGCAGGATGGGCAGCCCCTGTCCCCACTCATCTCAGGGCTCGCCTGGTGCTGTGAGGTTTGGCTGGTGGGATTCCAAGGAATGCTGGTTTTGCTTCCAGAAGGCGAAGATCGTCGGGGAGTGGAGCGGCCTGAGACCAGCCCGGCCCTCGGTCCGCCTGGAGCGGGAGAGCATCCGCCTCGGGAATCTCCAGGCAGAGGTACCTGCACAGCCCCGGGGGCTGAGTGTGATTAATCACCGTGTTAATTGTGCCTGGGGCAGTGATAAACAAGCCCTGTTCCTGTGATCATCCCTCTTTCCATCGCCTCACCAACAGCGAGGGAATCTTTGAGCCCAGGGATAAATGTCAGAGATACTGAAACAAATTATTGATGTGGCTGCCCCATCCCTGTAAGTGCTCAGAGATCTGTTGGACAGGACTTGGAGCAACCTGGGCTGGTAGGAGATGTCCCTGCCCAAAGTAGGGGGTGGAACAAGAAGGGCTTTGAGGTCCCCCCAGCCCATGCTGGGATTCTGTGCTTCTCCCCCAGGTGATTCACAACTACGGCCACGGCGGCTTTGGGATCACCATCCACTGGGGCTGTGCCATGGCAGCAGCTCGGCTCTTTGGGAGCATCCTGCAGGAGAAGAAGCAGCTGGGCACCCTCCCAGGGCCCCGCTTGTGAGCACCTGCTCCCCTGGAATATGTGACAACAGTGGCTTAGGAATCACAGCAGAAGGATGGGAACAGCACAGGGATACACTCACAGGATGCTCCACCCCACTCTGGCTCTCAGCGTCTCATTTCCAGGTTGCTGCCGTTTTCCAGATGGCTCCACTCTCTCCACAACCTGCCTGGAGGAAGGACTTTCAAATATGGACTAATCATCCGTGGCAAAGTGCACCAAGTGCTGTCTGGGATCAGGCTGCAAAGGGCAGGCTGGGTTCAGCTGAACCCTGGACAGTCCTGCAGTTCATCTGCACCAGGGGACAGGATCTGAAACGGAGCTGGGGACACCTGAGGTCCCTGCTGGCTGCTCCAACACCCAGTGTGTAATTAGATTTACAGGCTCCCCCCCAGGAGGCAAAAGCTCCTTAGTAGGAAGAAGCTGTGAGGCTCCCAGGGAAGTAACAGCAGCTCTGGGAGCACGTGCCTGGCTTACTCCACTTTTCCTCACATTCCTGCCAGGACAAAGCTCGGGCTGCAGCACCTGCTTAGTGTAGCTGGCACCAGACAGCAGCACTTGCCTAAAATGGCCTTTCCAAACGATGTTTTAGCAACAAAAGCAACTTGTTCCAGTCCTGTGGGCTTGCCAGACTCTATATATAGCAGAGAGCATAAAAAAATAGCTCTTCTTGTCCCTAAAACTCCCACGGGCCCCTCAGCTTCCCATTTCTCCCAGCTGTGGGACACAGCTTGGAGAGAGGTCCTGGCTTGGGCAAGGTTGTGCTTCTCAGAGGAGGAGCAGGACCTTTTGGGATGTTCAGGGATGCTGTTGGGGACCCAACACACTGTTCTGAAGATACAGCCTGGCTGATCTTCCCATGCCATGTGTCTTTTCTCTTTACAAACCATCCCAGACAGGGCACTGGATGGTGAGGAAGCCTCAGATCCAAAGGCTGTTGTGAGCCCAGCACAGTGCCTGGCTCACTGTCCTGTGTGGATAAGCCAAGTGTTCCTTACTCATCCGTGGTGCAGCTCCTCTCTCCTGCTGAC
This sequence comes from Onychostruthus taczanowskii, assembly GCF_017590055.1. NCBI lineage: Eukaryota > Metazoa > Chordata > Aves > Passeriformes > Passeridae > Onychostruthus > Onychostruthus taczanowskii. The sequence continues at coordinate 4,065,265 of NW_024500572.1, forward strand.
TCTGTGTGCCAGGAATAGCTCAGCAGCGTGGGCATCTCCCTGCTGGGCTTAGCAAACACAGCTGGGCAGGGGAAACTGGGAGCCACTGCCATGCCCAGGCTGTCCAAAGAATTTCCAGCTTCCCTGGAAATGTTGCAGCCACTAGGTAAAGTCAGGAAAAGGAAAACAAAGGCTGGAGAAAATTCCCTGCTGATTAATGCTGAACTCAAGGGTCTGTGATCCCACCTGAGGAAAAGCCATTCAGGGGAACTGGATCCCCTTGGTTTCACTTATTCCAAATATGAGACATTCAGGAGCACATTCTCTGCTGTAAATCCAATCCCACTTTGGTGATTTTGGGAAAATTCCATTGGACAAACAGGGGTGTAGGAAATCACTGTACTCCTGACAACAAGCAGCTGATTCTTGTGATCTCAGAGCCTGCAGGAGCCTGTGATCTCACATGGCCTCTTGGCAAACAGGAATGAGCTGATCTGTAATTTTATTTGCAGGTTAACTGTTTTCTAAAGGCCTCAATTTAATCTGTGTGACCAATAAAGGGAATGTTCAAATCTCTTGTGCATGACGGTTCTTCCTCTTAGTGATGGCAGGGGAAGGGCCTCAAGTGCTGATTCCACAGAAATGTCCCAGGACATCATCATTCCATGTGTCCACACACATTTCATCCTGGAGGAGCAGGAGTCATCACTCCAGATTCCAAGCAGACCAGGGACCCTGGAATATCCTGTGAAGATCTGTGGTTGCTGACAGTCCCCAGGGCATTAAGAACTGACAGAAATCACAGAATTGTGGATTTGGATGGGAAGGACCTTGAAGATCATCCAGTCCCCTCACCCTGCCAGGGCAGGGACACCTCCCACTATCCCAGGTTGCTCCAAGCCCCCTCCAACCTGGCCTTGACACTTCCAGGGATGGGGCAGCCTCAGCTTTCCTGGGCAAATTCCCCACTGAAGGATTGAAGTTCATTTTGAGGCCAGGGAGTCGGGGAATGGGGTCTGGACAATTCCTGCATGTCCTCTGACACACACAAAGCATCACCTCCCATGTCCAGTGTCCATTTCGGAAACTCCCAGTTCTCCACAAGGATCTCCTGTGACCCAGAACAAAGCTGGAAGCACATCAAGTATCAGGGAAGTCAGTGAACAGCAGCTCTGGCAGTTGGGAAAACTCCTGCCAGAGCTCAAAGAGCATTTAGACACCACTCCAGGGATGCACAGGGTGGGACTGTTGGGGAGTCTGTGCAGGGCCAGGAGCTGGACTGGATGATCCCTGTGGTCCCTTCCAGCTCAGGATATTCCATGATCCTGAGAATGAGCTTTAGAAATGCCTGAGGATGCCAAAAAAAGTAACCACAGATGAAAGAATATTCCACCCAGCATTGCTTCAGCCACACAAACCCTTCTAGTTCCCAAATAATTCCATTCCCAAGAAGGAGGCTCTGCATCCCAGGCTGGGAGAAGGAAGATGGAAGCACTCTGGGATGAGAACACCCTGCATGAGCATGAGAAGGATTTGCAGCTCTTTAGTAATTTTGACTCATCCTTCAACCACCTCCTGCCTGTAAGTTATTGAGCATCAAAATAAGAATATCAGTGACAGGGTAGAGGAAAATAGGGTTGGGCACTTAATTATGGTTTAGAAAAGTGATAGGGAAATGAAGGTTTATATTGAAATGGAAATTAGTAGAAGGAACCCTCTCTGCTCCAAAGTCCAGACACATGTGGAGCCACCTGATGCCAGCACACCCAGGGAAGAGGCCAAACTGGCTTTAGTGTCCAAACTGAATTAAATATGAAAATCCATTAAAGATTTAAGAGAATTTAAAAAATTACAGAATCCCAGAATGGTTAGGGTGAGAAGGGATCTTGAAGTTCATCCAGTCCCACCCCTGCCATGGCAGGGACGACTTCCACTATCCCAGGCTTCTCCAAGCCCTGTCCAACCTTGCCTGGAACACTTCCAGGCATGCAGTATCCACAATATTTTGCTGTAGTGAGGTTACTTACAATGGGAACAGGAATCCTCTGACTTTTCTTTACATCTAAATACACAAAACAGACAGAAAATGAGTCAGACCTGCAGAGTGCTGAGCCCTGTAGCTCAAACCTCTGAACACCAAGATACAAAAAAAAGCAAAGTTATGACCCCTCCTAAACATCCCCCAGAAGAGGCAAAAACTTATTTCCTGAAAAAACTATTTATTTGTTTAACATAAAATATCTAATGTGGACTTCAACTCTCCAATGCCACGTCAGGAACAGGAACCAGAGGAGTATTTTACAACAAGCTTGAGATACACCAAGTATTTCAACATTAAAATGTAAATCCAGCTTAGAAACTGTACATTCAGACATGGAAACATTCGCTGCTCTTTCAGCAAGTATTTGGGAATAACAAATCATCCCATCCAAGCACACTTGGGGAATTACATTCCCACAGCTTGGCTATCTTGGACACTTGGCAAAACCAAATCCCCCAATTCTGTTTGAATTCCAAAGGATCTCACTTTCTTTTTTGAAACAAAGCAGTTGCAGTGATTCCTTTACCAGTGAGAAATACCCAGTGTGGAAAAGGATTCTTTGGAAGTTGATTTTGTACCTAAATGGTGCTGCCCTACTGATAAAATCTAGAGGTGGTGATTTAGAACTGGTGTGTGTCAACCCCAGTGTTCTCAGTGAACAAGCTAAAATGGCCTTATCTTATTAATTTTATGCAAATTCCTGCAAATCCTCAATTCCAGCTCTGTTTCTGCAGTGCCTGCTGAATTCAGCCAGGTGAGATCAGCTGTGGTGGGCTCCTACCTCTCCCTCTCATTCAGCTGATCCAAAGCCCATGGACATCCACAGATTTTCCCAGATTTCAGTGAGCTTTGGATCAAGCTTTAACAAAATCAAAGATCCAGCAACACCAATCTTGGTATTTCTATCATTAAACAGATTTTTTTAGTGCAGAATTCATAAAAAGTGAAAAGCAAAAACGCCTTCCATTTTTTGGGTAACACTGTAAATGTCACAGGTTAAAACTGATCTATTCAACAGCATGGAAAATGTTGCATTCCCCTATAAATCTTTACCTGGGAAGAGGCTTATCTGTAGGATCCAGGTGTGCATGAACAGATAAACTTCACCTAAAACTCTCTAAAGGCCGTTGAATGCAATTCTTTAAAACTGCTGAATATTCACCTAAAAAAATAATGGAGTGAGATGTGAACATTATCCTGGGAAAGCAGAATTTGAACTCACTGAGTAACAAACTGGGCCATGGCCTGTCCTGCACTTGGATTCTTTGTCACCTCTACCCAGGCTCAATTCCAGAGTGTTGGGATGCAAACACAGCTCATGGCAAGCCCAAGGAAGGAAGCTTGGAAACACCTGGGGGACTGGAATGGCCTCGAGGGCCTCCAGCAGCAGCAGGATGAGGATGGAATGTCAGAGCTGTCACTGAGGGGTGAGAGCCTGACTGTACACAGGCAAACCCAGCTCCAGAGATTCCAGCCCAGCAGCTTTTCCAGCTCACTGGCCACACGTGGGGTAACATCTGATTAAACCCATCCAGGATCTGCTTCCTCACCGCTGTGTCCCATATCCAGCACATCAGAGGCCACTCCAAGTGAAAGCAGAGAGGTTCCCCATCCCTGGAAGTGTTCCAGGTCAGGTGTGGATGGGGCTTGCAGCAACCTGGTCTGGTGGAAATTGTCCCTGCCTGGATGAGCTTTAAGATACCTCCCAAGACAAATCACTTTGGAATTCTGGCATTCCATGGAACAAGTCCCTCTGCTCCAGGCTGCCCTAGGCACACAGGGAGCAGGACCCAACTCCAGCCAGGCAGAGGGAGGTGGACAGACCACAGTTGGTGTCAGTGCCATGAGTGCCCTGTCTGTTTACTGGGATCAACTGGAGCTTGATTTAGGTGGAGTGTGAGGACACAGGGACAGGGGACACAAAAAGAACCAACCCAGCTGGAAGGGACAGAGGGTTCTGTGCCATCACCCACAGCTGAGCCCAGGGATCCCAGGGATCCCTTGGGAGCTGAATTCATTTTCATCTCGCTGGGAAAAGCCAAGTTTGCCTGTTTCCACCAACCATTTCTGTAATCCTTCACTGAGTCACCATCCTCCAGTGGGACTGCATGGATACTCAGTGCCTTGGCAAACTCAGTTCTCAGCAGAAATCCCCCCTCACACAATTTCAACCTCTTTGGCCTTTTCCATCAGCCTGAGTTTCCTGGCTTTCTTTAAGGAATTTTCCACTCCTGTTTTCCCCTCAGTTTCCAAAGGAGCAGCCTGGCACGTGGTGGAGCACTGAGTGACCTCAGAGCTGTGACCCTCAGTGACAGCTGTGCCCCACAATGCTCACTTGTACTGCACCAAACATGGACTTGGAGACCTATTCCTGACCCCAGGAACGGGACTTGTTTCCCAGAATACTTAAAATGTTCAAGTGTAAAAATGTGTTGCACATTTACCTGTGCTCAGGTGAGTCACCTGCTCAGACAGACCACAAACCCCCACTGCTCCCACAGCCTCACCAAGTCCATCTCACCCACATTTGGTTGTGTGTCCCAAGGTCTGGAATCCTGAACATCCACTGAGACCTGGATGAGGCACATCTCAGATCTCTACACATTCCCACAGACTCTGCCACCTGACTTGTGCCCAGGGACAGGTTTGTGACAAACCAGACGAGCTTGTCTTCCCCTGAGCTCTGTTACATTCCCTGGCAAGAGCGGGATCATCCCTTGAGGAGCCACACCTGAAGGAGGGATGTTCCTCATCCAAGGGCTCTGCAGATGGGCTCTTCCCATGCTTTTGTTCATTTATTCCAGCTACACTCCTTTGTCACCAGTACAATCAGCAGGAAAGGTCCTGCCCAGCTGTCAGGGAGTGGCTCCATCCCAACAGCAGCTCCTGATTCTGGTTGGGGCTACCCCACCATGAGGATGTGCCCAGGTAATGGAGCAGGGACACATCTGGATCCACACAGAGAACTCCAGGAGTGAGAACCTCCTCACTCCAAGCAACAGACAGAGAGCTCAAGGTCCCTGGCAATGCCAGAGAAGTCCAATTCTGTTCCAAAAAAATGAGGATTTACGCATTGGACTCGATGAGCTTGGAGGTCTTTTCCAGCCTTAATGATTCTGTGATTTACATTTCTGCTACAAGGTCCCAGCTCTGCAGCAACACCACCCTCCCTGCTCCAACTACCCACCTGGGATGGGAGAAACAGTCAGGAATCAGTTTCCAAGCAATTCAATCTCCAGGAACAAAACCCAACTGGAAAGCCTGGGATGGTTTGACAGAATCACATTTTGGTGATGGTTTTGATGGCTAAAAGTGCAAGGCAGGCATTTAATCCATAGTGGTAGGCATGGAATCCACCCTGTGCCAGGCCAGGGCCACACTAAAGATGAATCTCTTGGTTTTAGGCATCAAGAGCTCAGTGTTTTAATGACAGCTTATGCTGGGCTGCAGTCACTTGGCATTTGCTTGGCACAGGACATTTTAAGCTGAAGAGCTGACCATGCAAGCACGACAGACTGAAGAGAAACCCCTCCTGCTAAACTTCCAAGGATATCTGCATCAAAAGCCTCTCCATCCAAAAAAGTTTTTATGAGTGTGAGCAAAGAGCAGCAGAAACACAATTTGCTGAGGTTCAACCCCAAACTCCTGCAGTTTGACACGTGAGGATGGCAGTGATGGTGGTCAGCTTTCCATGCTTCAGGCTCGGAGGTTTTGTGAGACACCTTGCTCCTACCCTTCATTCTTCCAGTAGGTTTCCATGTCCCATCATTCCTGTGATTCCCCTGGGGAATGAGATCCTCTGCCCACCATCTCCTGGCCCCATTCCTTGTGGCTGGACTCCTGCAGGCCACGGCCCTTGGTCTCGATGGGCAGGAAGCAGGAGGCCAGGGCAGCCAGCAGGCAGCAGCCACTGTAAACCAGCAGAGTCAGATAGACTGAAGATTCCAACATCACCTGCAGGACAAAGGCAGGAAATGCAAATCAGCATGGAAATATTGATGGAGCAACAGAAATTTTAATTGCAGTATTGGGAATAAAGTCTAATTTGAAGCTTCTGGAAAGGAGGGAGATTTTATAGGTTGTGCCAGGACAAGGGACAGTGGTTTTAAATCCCCAGAGGGCAGGATTAGATTGGATTTTAGGAAGGAATCCTTCCCTGTGAGGGTGGGAGGTCCTGGCACAGGTTGCCCAGAGAAGCTGTGGCTGCCCCACCCCTGGAAATGTCCAAGGACAGAGCTTGGAGCAACCTGGGATAGTGGAAGGTTCCACATCACCTTCATAGAATCAGGGAATTGCTAAAGCTGGAAAAGACCCCCAAGATCATCAATCCAAGCTTCCTGTGTGTCCAGTCTCAGAGGAGAAGGGATTTACCTGTGCAATGAATGGGGTTATGAGGGCTCCCACTCTGGCCATTCCACTGCATGTTCCCAGGCCCAAAGCACGTGTGGCTGTGGGATAAACCTGTGGAAAAAAAATCACCTCATCAATCACAGTGAGAAGTTTTCCTCCTTCCACTCCTAAATCAATGGGAATTAATAAGTGGTGCCACAGCACATTCTGCCAGACAATGACAATGGGATCTACAGCTCCAGTCTGGAGTGAGGTCCATAGGGAACAGGTCATCAAAATGACTTTCCCACCCTGTTCTCACACCCCTTGAATATTCCCATCACCACAACAACCCCCTTACCTCAGGAGTGTAAACATAGGCAGCCTGAAATCCTCCTGAAATAAAAGCTCTTGCAATGAAGAGCAGCACAGTAAGAACATTTCTGTGAGAGGAAAGAGGAGAGCAGAGTTTGGAAATGTTAAGTACCATCTGATGGGTTCACTTGGAATTTACTTTTACTTCCCTCCCAAACTCTGGTGAGAAAATCCAACCCCAGCCTTAAATCCTTCTCCAGCTGAGCACGACCATCCCACAGCTTTTCAAACCACCACTCCCAGTTCTCCCACCACAACCAAGAGAGGGCATGGAGAAATCCTTTACTCCAGTTGTTCCCTGTGCTGGACTCACCTTCCAACACAGAGAAAGAGCAGGAGGCTGCAAAAGGAGAAGACAAGGAAGGACAGGGCCATGGTTTTCTTGCGGCCGATGCGGTCGATGATCCACAGGGTCACCAGCACACCTGTGGGAAGAGACCAGGAGACCCTTGGGAATCTAGCAAAGAGGGGCTGCAGCAGATTTAACACAGCCTGGGTAGTTTAGGTTGGAAATTTTGGCCTCTCTTTCCAATCCTTTGCTGGCCCCAGGCAGGGCTGTGGGATGGATTGCTGCTGGTGCCATGTGAGAACAGGAATTCTGTATCCCAGCTGCTGAGCCCTGCTACATGCTCCAGAAATCCACAAATCCACACTCCCATCCAGGGATTACTGATGGGAATGCCTAAAACACCTGCTCATGGCTCACTGGAAGAACTTCTATTCAACTTCTGGCCATTGTTCCCTGCTGGATTTAAGGGCTCTTTAGAATGTGGTATTTTCTTTCTCTTCTGTTATTTAGATGTTTCACCAAATTATTTCTCTCCTGCTTTTTCATAGGAAATAGATCAAGCTCAGTAAATCTCACTATTAAGTCTTCCCTCCAAAGCAATTTTCCCAGATCCTTTTGAAAGCTGATGCACAGCAGGAGTGGGGATTATTCCAGCATCAGTGTCACATCCAGAGGCACCCTGTCAATATTTCCCACCTCAGAGTGTGTGAGGATCAAACCAGACCTTGCAGCCACAGCACCACTCCAGGCACCCCCTCTTTTTTTTCTGGGTATCCTTCCCAAAATGCCTGTTTGGCAGCACACTCCTCTTAGGAATGACTGTGCATATTTCTCAGTCATACTTGCAAATTATCATTCATTTAATGGCTTCTCCTTGAGCTTTTAGCCCTGAAATGATGATCAAGGAGAGTGAAAATATCCTGATCCCTGTCTCTGGTGTTGTTTCAATCAGATTAACATTGGGAAGTCCCCTCCATCTGAAGGATCAATGGCTGTTTCACACTATTTTTCTTGTCCTGTGCCAGACTGTCCATTGAAATTTGCTGGAATTGCCTGAAAATCACAGGTTCAGGACTGAGGCTGGACACAGGGATTTAGGGAGCCAGTTCTCCATGGATTCACTGTAACCATCATCCTCTGAAAATACCTCTGGAAAGTCACTTATGGAGAGAAATTCCAGTGTTTCTGCCCCTTTGATTTAGGTTTTCCTCCTCCTGAAGTGTTGCTGGGCTGGAACAGAGGGGCCATTCCAGAGCAATGAATGATTTTTTTTCTGGAGTGATCCCAGGGCAGGGAGAATCCCCAGCTACAGCAAGGAGCTCTGAGTGCTGTGGGAAGCATCAGGACAGAATCCCAGTCCCACTGCTGCTGCCAGAGCCCATTGCCACACCCTGAGCCATTCCAAGGAAAAACTGGAGCTTCCCATTGCTCCTTACCAGGGAATTCTGACAGGGTTGTCCAGAGCAGGTCAGTGTAATCTTCCTCTGTCAGGTACTCACAGGTCAGGCTGCACTTGGCTTTCACCTCCTGCCTTCTGCTGGATACTGTAGGGAAAAAAAGCACAAATATTCAATATATTTTATGCAAACTCTTCCTTGTTTATCCTTCCTGCTGGGTCTCTCATTTTTACTGCTGAAATTTAGGAAGGGATGGGCTGGAAGGACTGGTATGGATTCACTGCACCCACCATCCGTTAAAATACTTCTGGGAAGTTGTTTAGGGATAGAAATTCAAGTGATTCTGCTCCTTTGATTTAATTGTTGTTCCTCCTCTGAATGCCTGCAGTGCTGCTGGGATGGAACTCAGAGTCAGAGGGGCATTGAAGAGCAATGCTTGGTGATTTTGCCTGAAAACAGTGAACATTTACATTTTCTGTGACAGGATGTCTCAGCTCAGTGAAAATTCCACCTCCTTATCAGCTGTACAGCCTGAATTATTTTCCAGTCCAGGGCTCAGGACAGAATTAACTCCAATAATTCAGTTTCTCCCAACACAAATTGGGATCCCAACACTTCCTACACTCTGAGAATACTGAAAAACCCCATGTCCTTATAAAAACAAGGGTTTTTAAGGGCTGCATTCTCCTCTGGGGAGGGAAACCTGAGGCAGAGCTCTCAGAGCTCATCACTGCTGCTCAACGCTGGAATCTGAGGCTGCTCCAACACTCCCCATCTGCCTTTTATAATTTCCCAAATTCCAGGCAGTTTTCCCTAATTACAAATGTTCTGAATGCAATCATTCCTCCCCTGGGGAATCAAACTGTTCAAGCCTCTTCTTAATTCAGTCAAAGCACCTTCTTTTCCCCCCCCAAAAAATTCTGCAACACAAAGGATGTTGATTTCCCACCATTATCTTTTTTCTCAGCAGGTTTTCCCATCCTGAGAACCCAGGAGCTCCACAGCAGCAGTTTCTCTCTCTCAGAACTAATTAGACCTGTCAAACCTGCAAACTTGTATTTATTCAATCACTTTTTTTTTTAATCAAGAGGAACAGATAACAGGTCTGCCTTGAAGTTTGTCTTCCTGTTTGACATTTTGGGCTCAAAACCACTGCAGGACCTCTCTGCACTGTGCAGAAATTAGGAAAAAATTTAAAATAAAATAAAATAAGAATTTAAAACTCAGCCACGTTCCTTTTCCAGACCACCAGCAGAAGGTGATCTAATAAAAGATATTCCAGCAGTTTTAACAGGACATATTTAAAAATAAAAGATGGAGCAATACTCACTGCTGCAAACATCTCCTGCTTGGAAGAGCTCTGTAGTTAATAAAACTAAACCATAATATGAAAAAGCATTGGAAAACCTGCAAGGAAGCAAATGAGAGAGGAAGTTTTAGCTGGTCCAACTTAAAAGAAACACCACCAATCAAAAGTCCTACCTCAAAGCTATTACAGCATCCAGAAAATTAAAGGGCATTTTGATTTGGAATGCTTGGGTGGTTGAATAAATTACAAATCAATATAGGTTGGGGTTTTTTTGGTTGGTTGGTTTGTTTTTTTTTCTGAGGAGGAAGTTGCTGTATTTGTGTAAAATCCCTCCAGTAAAACCCATCTAGAGCTGTGCTGGCACTAAACCTTTGGGTTTTTTCTTACCAAATAAACCAGAGCAACAACGTGGTCCAGCGGAAATGGGGGGTGAAGAGATCCCTCATTTTGCCTCGGTCCTCCTGTTGGGAACAAGCAGAATTTGGGTGATGAGGGACAGCTAAAGTGTCAAATTTCATCTTGTCTCTTGCATTCAGATCCAGGAATTCTGACCTGAGCTCTTCAACAGCCTCAAGGTTTGGTTTTCTTTAATAAGTGAGGTTAAATCACATTAAATGCCCATTTTAAAGCTGCTTTTCACTTCCAAATGAGAAATTAACTCTTCCTCAGTGGAAAAGAGGCCTAAATGATCAAACCTCATTTTTTCTGCCTAGCTGAGACATTAAAATGAACAGAACATGGATGATTTGCTTAGAAACTGCCTCAGTTTCACTGTTCTGTGAGCTGTACATACCTGCCTGGAAACCACCAGTTTTCCCAAGGGCATTGGAGCTCCATTTTCTGTGGCAATCCTCTTCAAAGTGGCCAGAGCCTTCTCCTGGTTCCCAGATAACACATCATACCTGGCACTTTCTGGCAGCCACTAAGGGGGCAGAGCAGGTCACACATACAGGAGGGTGTCACAACCAGCAATAAACTCTGGGAGTTTCCTTGGGGGAATCTCAGTGACTCCAGCAGATTCTCACATAAAAAAAGGATTACAGAACTAAGCTGGAAGAATTCCAAGGAAGAGTTGCAATAATCATCTCATCAGGCTTTAAAAATTGCAACCCCCTACTTTCCCCATCAACTCAGAATCCTTTCCTTTCCATTCCTTTGGGTTTATCCCTGAGAGCTGTTGGGAATTTTTGCAGGTTTTTTACATTATCCTTTCTCTGCAGGAATGGCAAAGCATCCAGGGCAGGTAACAAGATGCTCCTGGCATTCCAAAATGTATGGGTTTAAGCTCCTTTTAATTTAGAACAAGCTTGTGATCACCTGGATAACTGCAGGTATTCTTGAAAAACTAAGGAATAAAAAGGGCTGCTAAACCCACCTGACAAAGACATTGATCTTTGAGGAGACTGAGTGCTTGGCAAAGATATCACCTAATAAATAATAAAATATATCACTGAAGCTCAGGTTTAACTTATTTTAGAATCTGGCCTGAACTCTGAAGATCCCATCCCTGATTTGGGAGGATTCTTAAGTGGAAATTGATTCTAGAAGTGACAAAATATAAAGAGAATTTAGGGAAATAGCAACAGCTTTTGATAAAATGTTGATTCCACTGAGCTTAGTTGAAACAAAGTAATTGAATTGGAGAGGGTTCCAGGCCTGATTTCACCAAATTCCAGCCCTCCATTGTCTTCCAGCAATTACAGTCACATCAACCCAACTCTCCCTGGAATGTTTTTCCCAGCACCCTGTTGAAACTGCATTTTTTGGTCATTATTTCAGTTATTTCACAGAAGACACCACCAGAGAGCTCAAAACTGTCCTGATTTCCTTCAGCTGAGTCACAGAATGGGGTAGAGGAACGGGAATTGCAGAAATTCACATGAATCCATGAGGAATACCTACAAAACACAGGCCAGCAAAGAGCAGGAGTGGGAGGGCAGAGAGGATGAGGAGCCAGCGCCAGCCGAGCGTGGGCATCACCACCACTGCCAGGAGCACTTCAAACACAGTCCCAAGGGCCCAGAACACCTGGAAGAGGGAAAACCAACAGAAAAAATGAGGAATAGAGTGCTCTCAAGGCCTCTTCTTTGGAACATTCCAGGCTGTGCTCACCAGGGATGGCTGGAGAGAGAAATTCCAGTGCGAATTCTGCCTTAAAATATTCCAAGGTCAAAATTCTGCCCTGAGTGACTTGGACAGGTTTGGATGAAGTTGTGGAGCTGAACTTAGCACTGAATTTGTGGAGCTGTCAGCTCTCCAAATCCATCACTGAGATGCATTTCACCACAAAATCATGGACATAGAACACTCCTCTTGTGCTCAGTCTGCAGCCCTGGGTGCAAAATAATTTGGAAAAAGGCAAATTCAACACCAAGAGTGGAGTGTGACTGGAAAAGTTTCTGCTATTTTTGGAGCTGGGCTGGTAGCAGAGCTCAGGAGTGACTCAGCTCCACACCAGGGTGGACAGGCCAGGCCTGGCTGCAGCTCTGAGGGGATTTCCAGGCAGGAGGATGGAAGGGATGTGACCACCAGAGGATTTGTTCCTCGAGGATGAGAATGCACCCACTCACCTCTATTAATAAAATGCATTTTGCTCTGGCTTTCATTGGAAGGAACTCAGCATATAAAGTTACCCTAAAAGAGGGAACAGAGAGGAAAATGTCAGCACAGAGAGGGAAATGCCACAGGTTCAAACATCCCTTTTGCCTTTTAATAAAACTGCCAAACCCAGAGGAGCAACTCAAAGCTCTCCCTATCCCCAGAACCAGCCAGGCTGTGACAGTGGGTCACACCTCCCCCTTCCACCCCAGAACAAACCCTTCAACATTGCAAGGGAGGACACAATTGGCTCTTTTTGTGTGGTTTTTGTGACCCCATGGTCATCAGTTAAATGCAGATCTTGATGCTCATGTTGTCATAGCCCTGCTCTGAGCCAGAGCACCATTGGAAATACCATTTTATCTGGTATTTTCAGTGTGGTCCATCAGAACTCAACACAAACTCTTGCTGGATAAAGAATTTCTTCAGGGCTTTACAACTGGCTCAGAGAATTCCCATCCGTCTCCTGTGCCAGGGTTCAATTCTCCAAGAGGGGAATACTTTCATGTCACTGATATAAAATAATTTGCATTCTTTTATTGTGGAATTCAAAGAGCAACCACTGAGGCTTTGCTTCATGCCTGTGCCAAGGAGTGATGGCAAAGCTTCTCCAGGAGGAATTCCTGAGGAGGAATTTAGGCAGCAGCCAGTCCAGGCCCTGTCATCTCTTTCAAACTGGAAAGGTTTGGCTTTGCTCTGTTTGCATTGACTCAGTCTTCAAACTCCTCAGGCTTCCTTTGAGGTTTGGGACAAAATTCCTACTAACTTAAAGAGTGGATGGATCTCTGAGGAGCTGCCCAGTTTGTGGAGAGCAGGAAGTTTCACACAATATTTCATTCAAGCAGAGATGTAGAGAACTCAAATCACATCTTAAAGTGCAGCTCAGGTCCCTCTGCAGTGCAGAGAAAACAGGAGCTGGTGAATGACCCCAGCAAAAGAAGGACATGGAATTGTTGGAGCCAATCCAGAGGAGGAAATGACACTCACTCCATGGAGATCCAGGCACTCACCTCCAAAATAACACAGCTTAAGGATATTAGAAAGGAGTTACTTTTCCTGCTTCATCCATGTTTACCCCTCTGTCAAATAAACCCCTGTTATAGTCAGAAGAGGAAACAGATTCAGGGAGGATGGGATGCACTTGGAGATCTGTAACTGGCTCTGGTTTTTCTCTCATGAAGCCACAGAACCTCAGTGAGCCAAGTCCAGTGGCCCTGGCTGGGCTGCACCTGCAGCTCTGGGTTTTTATCTGGGAGTGGCCATGGAAAAGCCACTGGGAAGGAATCTGTGAGCCACCAATCCAAGCCAGGCTCCAAAACAGCACCTCCAGAAGGCAAAAAAATCAATTATTGGTAAGGATAAAAGACTACAGAGAGAGAGAATGGCTGTACCCTTCCCTTTACATTTATAATTAAAAGCCCAGAACAGGGTTATTTATTGCAGGTGGGAAATTTATGGATCCCTCTCTTCAGTGAAAGGAACCACACAATGACAGAGAAATATCCTGAGACTTCCTTTTCCTTCTGAGCCATCCCAGCATCTCCAGTGCTCAGGTCTGGGCTGTGTGGGTTTGAAATTCCAGCTCAGGGTGAGATGGGAAGTTCAGGCTCTGACTGAAGAATAATCTGGGATTTTACAATCACAGTCAGGGCCTCTAAACCCTGCTGTTTAAGGCACGACCTGCCTTGCAACAAGACCAAGGTTTGGGGTGGCTGCACAGAAACAAGACTTCAGTCTTACAGGAGAATCTCATTAGAAAGAAAGAGAAATGAGGAAGTTTGGAGTTGTGAATATTTACTTACGACTGAGGCACTCCTCCAATCCCAAAGCCCACCAGGCCCCTCAGCACCAGGATCCAGCTGTAAATGGGAGCAAATCCACTGAGGATCCCATAGTAGAGGGTCCACAACACACTGATCTTCAGGCCCTGTGTGCAGCAAGAGTTAAAAATCACTGTAACAGAAATGGAAGTGTAAAATAGAGCTTCAGATGCTTTCTCTTTCTAGGAGCTCAGTTCTGGATGTGCTTAGTGCTGCTTGGTACACGTGGACATTTGGGAATATGGAATCCTGGAAGGGTTTGGGTTGGAAAGGAACTTAAAGCTCATCCCATTCCAGATGCAGGGACATCTTCCACTATCCCAGGGTGCTCCAACCTGGCCTCAAACACTTCCAGGGATGAGGCAGCCACAGCTTCTCTGGGCACCTCATGCCAGTTGCACTGAAATGTCCATGCTGCAGAAATACTGGGATATATCCCAGCAGGAGCTGCAGACTTACTGTTTTTCTCCCATACTGGTCTGAAATGTTTCCCCAGAGCGTGGAGCTGGACATCATTCCCACAAACACCACCTGTGGAACAGCAGGAAAAAAAAAAATCTTTCCCTTAACAACTGAAAATTGCAGTGTGACAAACACAGAACACAAACTTCCAGTGAAACCAGAACATTTCAGCCCAAAACAGAGTGAGATGTGCAGGGGGTCAGAGAATGGGTTGGGTTGGAAAGAGCCTTAAAGATCACTGAGTTCTCTCTGGGCTGGAGCAGGGAAGCAACAAGGTCCCTCCTCAAGTCAGCTTTGCATTAAAAGATCCATCAGAGACAACCCAGACAATCCCAGTCTGGCCTGGACTGGGCACACTGGTATTGTCCCATTGTGAGCCCAGCCCTGGAAGACACAGAGCTCTCCAGCTCCATGGAGAATATTCCTGAATAAAAGCTGAGGAGCTGTTGGCTGAGATCTCCAGGACAAAGCTCTCCTCCAGCCTCCTACCACCATCCTCAGCAGCTCCCAGGTTTGAATGGAGATAAAATTACACCTTAAAAGTTTAGAAAAGTCTGAAGTGTGAAAGAAAACACCCCTGAAGCCTTTTCAGAGGTGACACTCTCGTGCTGAGCTGCACTCAGGGCTGGGACATTCATGGGATTCAAGGACACCATTTCCATCTGCTGAGCATGTGAACCATTTTACACAATCAAACAAAGGGCATGAACAACTAAAGGAGAGAGAAATTCAGGGGAAAATGTCCCTGCATTCAGCAGTGGCCTATGCTGAGAGAAGGGTTCCCAGTTTGTTTTCTTATCCCTAAAAGCATTGCAGGATTCCAACACCACAGCACCATCCCTGGAGGTGGTGTTGTAAGATCTCTGCTTCCAAAGATCACTGGATAATCCCAGAATTATTTAGGCTGGAAAAGACTTCTGATATCATTGAGTCCAACCTCAAAAATCAACTGTTTGTTCTCTCTCAGAGCTCTCAGCATGTCAGAGAGCTTAGATGTGGGGAGAGAGAAAGATTTGCAAGCAAGACAATAAAAATTTACCAATTCTTTAAAAAATGGCTTGAATTTTAGGATGAATCTGAGTGAATTCATAGGTTTTCCTGGAAATCACATGAAACTTTGAAACCTGCAAAATGCCCTCAGTTCTCACTGGATTTCATTACTTCCATCTTAAAAAAAAAAACTCCTATAAATATTTTTTTTAAATCTCCTATAAACTTCCAAGCTGAAGGCAACCTGCAAAGGCCACGAGGAGATTTAGTTTTGGGGATACAAAGCAAAATGTCTGGATAACAATGATGGCAAAACCTCAGGGAAGACAGGAGCTGTCAGGTATTTTTCCTACCGAGGTGAGCAATGCAACCTGCCAGCTGGGTAAGCGCCACTCACAGTGCAGCTGAGGAGCAAGGATACTTAAAATCATCATTTCCATGGCATCTGCCATCTGCAGGGGGAAGAGAAAGCAAAAATCAACAAGTGCCTGCAAATCAGGTGGATTTAGGAGTCAATAACAGGCCTTGGTGACGTTTC
This sequence comes from Onychostruthus taczanowskii, assembly GCF_017590055.1. Lineage (NCBI taxonomy): Eukaryota > Metazoa > Chordata > Aves > Passeriformes > Passeridae > Onychostruthus > Onychostruthus taczanowskii. The sequence continues at coordinate 4,081,392 of NW_024500572.1, forward strand.
CGTGATGTAACCCACCTGTGGTTAAAGAAAATGTTAAATATTAAACATTTAAACTCATTTCTGATTGTCAGCACTTTTAGTAACTCTGGCAGAGAGGATTCAAAGAGCTGAATCCAAAGATTGTGAGGAGGTTTGGCTGGTCAGTGACACAGGTTCAGTCACTTCCACAGTGCAAATTCCAGCTTTCAGCTCCTTCACACATGGGTTCAGTCAGGAGTGTTTAATACCTTGTAACTTTTCCCTTAAACACTCCTGGATTTGCATGGATCACCTGAAAACCAAATTCCACAGCTGAATTAGGATCTAAACTATGGCAGATTCCAGCTTTTTACATGGATAAAAGCCAGTAAATACAGCTCCAGGTATCAGGATCCTGAAATACACCACAGGAGGTGGAACACAGAGCTTCAGAAAGAGCACAAAAATGGAAACCAAGACTTTGTTGTTGTTGATATCAAAGTTAAAAGTGAGAGTGCTGGGTTGCTGCTCTTCTGAAACTGAGATTACAGCAATCCTGACTGAAACAGACAACTGAGGTGGCAGCTGATGGGAGGAATGTGGCAAAATCACTGCAGGAGCAGCCTGAAACCTCTTGCATTTGAAACCAAAGTGGAGAATTGAAATGGTTTTCCAAACCCTGATTTCTAAGAACTTCAGAGACAAAGAAATCCATCGTTACCCCTCACAACAAGGCTGAGTGCTGCTGTTGGTTTAGAATTCCCAGTGAAATTCCTGCTTTATTGTACATTTATCTGCTTGGAGAGTGTCTGCCCCCACTATCTGAAATCCCTGAGATTCTCTAAGTGATGATCAAGAATGGATCCTGATCCCAATTACTTGCCCATGCCAATCCAGTAATGACAGAGAGCTTCCACTGGAACTTCCCAAATCCAATGGCTTCCACTGCATCCTCCACCATGAAAGTATCTGCAAAGAAAACAATTCCAGTGGGTTCCTTCCCGAGAAAAGCCAGCCCTTGAGAGAGAATTTTCTGTTTTAATTACTAATTAATTGGCTAATCTGCTGAGATCTCAAATCTATAACAGAGCTACTTAGTTGTTATTATACAATTTCTACTCAGGAAAATCACTGTGTTCCTCCAAAGCCAAAATAATTTGAATTTTTCCTAGAATATTTTAATCACATGGAGGTAAATCAGTGTGGCACCCACAAACCCAGCCCACGTTCAGCCTCTTCCTCCTGGGAGTGACTCCTGCAGCCACTGGAGTGCAGCTTTCTGTGGGGAGAAACAGCTCTGCCCCAGCCCACAGCAGTGCTGGGAGCTGCAGGGAATATTTCAGTGCAACCTCTCATTATTTAAATCAAGAATTTCTCCAAAACACACAAATCTTAAACCCAGTTTCTGCTCAAAATGCTGCTGGTTGTTTCCCCACCCACTGCCATGACCTCTTTAGTTTGTTCCAGCTGAAGGTGCTGAGAAGTCTCAAATTCCTTTGCTCAAAGGCAAAATGAAATGCCCAAAAAAAAGCACATTTTGATATTTGAGTTGTTTAAATCAATTTAAGTCTCACAGTTCTAACACTTGCATCAGCTTGGAAAGGACATTCCTCAGGAAAAACTTTGGCTGTGAGATCCCCACAACAACACAAATCAGGAGGAGATCAAACAAAATCCAAGGGATAAAGCACAAAAACAAGACTAACACCAAATTTTCACACTGTGCTAAGACAAACCCAAAATTTCTCCTCCCTCCTAAAGCAAGATGCCTCCAGGCAGGAAGCAGAGGCTGAGATGGACATTCCTGATGTCCTCTAGGAAAAGAGGAGCCAGGAACTCTGCAGATTCATCTCAGCCTTGAAGGACAGCCAGGTGTAGCTGCTCCAGGAGCTCTGAGCAGCTCCAGAGGGAATTCAGAATTCAAACTCCAGTGTGGCAGCTGGATCCACAACGCCCTGACAGGAGTATCCAGCACAAAAAGGAGCACAGAGAACATCCCACAGGGAATGGGCTGATCAAGCCACCATTTTCAGGTCTAACACAACTTCCCTGAGTTATTATTTTTATCTGGGCATCCTTATCTTCTCCAAACCCCCTGCACCCAACCTGACTGAGATGAAGAGATCCCACAAGGCAGGAAAACAAGAGCCCTGCTCACCATCCGTGGGGTTGGCGAATTCCTTGGGCACTGCAGCTCCATCCCCCAGCTCCACGGGCTCCAGCTCCGTCCTCACCCCCTCGATCTGCACCTCGTGCTCTCCCGAAATTCCATCCTCCTCCGACCTCGAGCTCTCCCCCGTGCGGCGGAACTTCACCACCCTGAAAGCACAAAAAAACCGGGATGGATCCTGCCAGGAGGATTTTCCAGCTGGGGAGGTTTGAAACCCCTTTTCCATCCAGGTTTCTCCTCATTCCCGGTCTCCATTCTCCACTGGGAACTCTGGGATTTGGGTTTGGTTTGAGGTGTCCTACCCTGGGATGGGATCTCATGTGCTATGCACAAAGTTACAAAACCACTGAGGTCATAAAACTATGATGGAATGATGCATGTTTAATGAGATGCATGTTTGGTGGGCCTGGATTTAATTGGAATTAGGCATTGCTGTGTCATTGAATTTCAGGGGTTTTGTCCAGGCAGGAAGAGCCCAAATTCCATTTCCTGAGTTGTTTTTGTGATTAGAAACTCCAGAAATGCACCAGAATTTGAAATATTATTTAGTGAAATACAATTACTGAGCTCATTCATTGGAAGAGCTGAATGGATGGATTTTTTTTTCCCCATGCTAATTCTGTGACTCTGTTTTCATCTTAAACAGAATTATTTAATATCTTGTAATTAATGAAACATCTATATTTTAAGACCAGAATTTGCTAAACTGACACAGCTTTGATGTTTTGGTCAGAGGGATTTTCTCCCTTCCCACAGAGGAGGTTCTTTTCCCATTTATGAAGTTTTCTGTGGCCAAAGATTTGGGAACAGATCATCAAAGCTCCTTCACTTTACCTGCAACACAGCAGAACTTTTTCCCTTTGGAAAGTGAAAATCCCTTGGATTTAAGTGAAATAGTTTTGGAAATAAATTAAATTATCACAGAATCACAGGGAGGGACCTTAAAGATCATCCCAGATTTGGAGGTGATGGATCCTACAAAATCTGAGGATCACAAACCCAGATTGCCACATTCCTCAGCACAGAAAATAAAAATATAGGTGTATAATTTAAGGATAGATGAAATAAACTGATACAAACAGAGGAAAAAACTCCACAGGGATAATTTCTGTTCCATATTTGCCAGATTTTTCACATCTGGGACATCTCAAGGAGCTGCTGCATTTATTTGCAAAATCTCACAGCAGCAAAACACCTGCACTGGAAGGTACTTTGGAATATATCCCCAGGTTTTGGTCTTAAAAATGGGGGGGGGAAAAAAGCTTGATAAAACAACAACTTCTGATAAAATAACCTCAGATTCTTTTCCCTGACAAGCTCAATCCTAACCAAGGACTGGGAAAGAGCTGGAGTTCCTGTCCAACTTAGCAGGAATGTTTTGGGACAGGGTGCTCTGTCATTGACACGAGCTCATGAATATTTAACACCAACTTGAAACATTCCTTCCCTGCCAGACAGAGCCCATGATTTATAAATAGGAAATATGTTGCAAAACACCTGAGAATGGAGCATGAGGAAAAAGCAGGTTGGTTTTAAAGGAAGCATTTGGAATTGAGGGGAAAGGGAGGGAGGAATTCCTGGGGTTAAAGGCACCAACGATTTTAGCAGGTTTGGGGCTGGGTTTTTGCCTTTTTAAAATTTTTTTTTGCCTTTTTTTCTGCACAGATCCAGCACCCACATCCCTAAAATCAGCATTTTCCTTGTGCAGCAGCAGCGTTTGGCTTTCCAGAAACGCTGCCAACGCCGATGGGGATTTTGGGGTCCCCCCAACCCCACCTTAGCAGGGCAGGTTCTGCTCTGCGATCCCTCCCTGGCGAGGAGGAGGAGGAGGAGGAGGAGGATGGCGAGGAAGCACAACGTTATTTACAGCCAAACCCCCCTGCAAAGGCGATCCCAGCGTTTCCTCTCCCAAAACCCCCACGGTTTTATCCCAAGCCCTGCTGATTTTTTACAGCCATCAAAAAAAAACCAAAAAAACAAAAAACCAAAAAACCAACAACCAAAAAAAAAAACCTCAAAAAAACAAAACCAAAAAAAACCCAACAAAACAAACCAAAACCCCAAAGGAGATGAGTGAATTTATGTAACGAACACCTCCTGCATCCCCCGGGATGCTCCACCCGGGCAGCTCCAGCGGGGAAAAGGCCCTGCCCGCCGGGCTGTCAGCGGCTTCCCGGCAGATCTGGCCGCTGCCCGGCGGGATTCCCGCGGCCGGAGGGGCAGGAGCCCCCCCGGAGCTACTCACGGCAGCTGCTTCAGCTGGAACAAATCCTCCTCCATGGCCGGGCGGCGGCTGCGCTCATCGCTCCCGCACGGCGGGCTCGGCGGCGGGATGGAGCGGCCGGGGAGGCTGGACAGCTCCGCAGGAACCGCCGCGCCTAGGCTCGGCTTAGCTGGGCTCGGCTTAGCCAGGCTCGGCCCGGCGCGGCACGGATCGGGTGCTTTGGCACGGCTCGGCTCAGCTCGGCATGGTTTGGCTCGGCTCAAGTGGGCTTGGTTTAGCTCAGCGTGGCTCGGTTTGGCACGGTTCAGCTCAGCTGGTTTGGCACCTCTCAGCTCGGCTCGGTTTGGCACGGTTCAGCTCGGCTCGGTTTAGCTCAGCGTGGCTCGGATCGGTTCACCCGGAGCGGCCATGGCTGGGCCGGGCTTAGTTCAGCTCAGCGGGGTTTGGCACGGCCGGGCTCGGCTCAGCACAGCTCGGCTCGGCTCGCACGGTTTGGCCGAGCTCGGCTCAGCCGCGGTTCCCCCATTGCCCCGAGCGGGGCTGGACGGCTCCGCCGGGCGATCCCCCGGGCCCGGGCCGTGTCCCCGGGGGTCACACCCGCGGCACCGGGGATCCCCGGGCGCCGGACCCGGCCCCGCTGCCAGGGCTGGACAACCTTTCCGAGCGGGTTTGCCCTCAATATCCCGAGCAGAGCGCCACGGCAGCGGCGGGGCTGTCCCGCTGCTCTCCCGGAGCTCCGAGCCGCGGCTCCGGGACACCCCGGGCGGGCCGTGAGGCTCGGGCAGCGCGGGGATCCGGCCCGTCACACCGGGACCAGTCTGTGACCCACGGGGCTCCCCAGCCCAGCCGGTATCACACCGGGACCAGGCCCGTCAGCCCCGCTCCGGGCCGCCCACACCGCTCC